>NC_046636.1:0-103717 GCF_900324485.2 Mastacembelus armatus
ACCCAGACCTTTCCGTAGACGTCTCACTCGAGGTTGTACGACCAAGTATGGGCAACTTGCTCTTTTTCACTTCCCTTGCCCGCAAGGCCTAAGGAGCTTCAAGCCTTGATGGCCCTGCTGAGTCTGAAGCCAATTCGAGCTGTGATGCAAAAAAAACGAGGTACAGATGTGACTCTGACATATGTGATAGAGCTGTTCGAGAGCATCTGGGAACACCTGGTCCCATGTCTGTAAGCCTTTGCGTTGTCGATTTAAGACAGTTTATGTTTGAAAGGTCAAGGGGTCACAATGAAAAATCAGGCCCTAGATCCAGCAAACATTTTTGGGCGCTACTCTGCCGTAGTATGAGCTAGAGACGTGGAACCACTTTTGACTAAAAGCTGACATCCACCCGGTGGGGCACAGGTGCATTTTCTGCCAGTGGAGCATAAGAGGGGCCCCAAAAGTGATGCTAAATGTGGTGTGGGTCGCCTCATTTGCATAAATTAAAATTTGGAAGTCAAAGTTTTTGGGTGCTACTCTGCCATAGTAGAGATCTGGAACCACTTTCGACTGAAAGCTGACATCCACCCGGTGGGGCATAGGTGCATTTTGTGCCAGTGGAGCATAAGAGGGGCCCCAAAAGTGATGCTAAATGTGGTATGGGTCGCCTCACTTGCATAAATTAAAATTGGGAAGTCAAAGTTTTTGGGTGCTACTCTGCCATACTATGAGCTAGAGACCTTAAACAACTTCTGACTGAAAGCTGGCATTCTACCGATGCCACGTGTCCCTTTTTATCCTTCTGGCCTCCTTGGAAAGGGCCCGAGATGGGGCCTTAAAATGTATGCCAGCAGAGCCCCTTTGACCAGATCAAACTTTGAAGTCAGTAGACCCGCAAGTGGAAGGAGCCCAAGAAATATACATGCCCATATCTCCTGGAGGCTGGCACCCTGGGGCACACCAGGGAAACCGTCACGCTTGGTGTGGAGAGCCCTTTAAGGAGAGGTGGCTCAGGCATGCCTCGGTGACCGACTGTACCCCAAGAGAGTGCCACCCTGTGGTGGCTGACATATGTGATTGGGCAAAATGAGAGCTTTCCAACGATGTCCATATCTTACATGTCAGTGCCTCCCTTGCAGAGATATGACCCTTAACGAGGTGAAAATTTCCAAAGTTTAGCGCCCCCTAGCTCCTCACAGCAGTGGACTAGAGGTCTGGTTTAAAGACGCCCTAGTCAAGCGCATCAAGGACTTTCCATCGATGTAACTCTTGAGGCTCTACGACCAAGGAAGACCAAGTCAGCCTGTTTCAATAAATTCATGAGAAAGGTCTAAAGAGCCATCTCTGTGGCGAGAGCTGCTGAAGTCTGAAATTGATCTGGAGCAAAAAAATGAAAGTCTACCTAGAGGTCTGATTCTGACATATGTTACACAAGTCTGTGACAGCTTTCAGGAACAGCGACTCCACGTCCCTAGACCCTGCCGTTTGCCATATATGGCCTTCCAAAATGTGAGAGGTCAACAGGTCACCACTGGATTTTCTGCTCAGTCTTTATAGACTAGAGTTATAAAACCACTTTTGGCTGAAAGCTGGCAGTCCACCGATGCCACGTGTCCCTTTTTATCTTACTGGCCCCCTGGAAGGCGCCCCTAAAATGCATGTCAGCGGACCCCCTTTGACCAGATCGAAATTTGGAAGTCAATAGACCTGCATGTGGAAGGAGGCCAAGAAATATACATGCCTGTATCTCCTCGAGGCTGGCACCCTGGGGGACGCCAGGGAAACCATCACGCTCGGTGCAGAGAGCTCTTTAAGGAGAGGTGGCTCACGCATGCCTCGGTGACCGACTGTACCCCAAGAGAGCGCCACCCTGTGGGGGCTAACATATGTGATTGGGCACAGTGAGAGCTTTCAAACGATGTCCATATCTTACACGTCAGTGCCTCCTTTGCAGAGATACGACCCTTAAAGAGGTTAAATATCCAAAATTGGGTCCCCCCTAGCTCCTCACAGCATGTGTGGACTAGAGGTCTGGTTTTGACATGCCCTTGTCAAGCACATCAAGACCTTTCCATCCATGTATTGTTTCAGGCTTTATAACCCTGAAAAAACAAGTTTGTCTATTTCAAATATAAATCACAAAGGTGTAAAGAACCGTCTACTTGGTGAGGCCTGCAACAATTTCAGCCTCCACTGAGGCAAAAAATTTAGATTGGACACATCGGCCTGATTTTGACATGTGTTATACACTCCTGTGACAACTCTTCTGTGAGAACAGTATAGCATGTGTCATAATGGTCTCCATGGGAGAAAAGTCAACATAAACACCATAAAATTACCTTGCAATGAATGTCTTACGTGAAACAACAAAATAATAAAGGTCACCAATCACTCTTTCAGCTTTTATTAACATACAGGGCAGCAATTGGTCAAAATTTAATGAAAACACAATTATGTGAATGAAAATAACCTAAAATGTGAATTTCCTACTTTACGTAAATCTGGACTTGTAATCTGGAATTTGACCCTTGCAAGTCATTTATGGTACGGTGCCGCCATCTAGAGGACATATCCACTTTTCGGAAGTGACACCCTCTTTCTGGAATTGCGCAATTCCAGATTCCAGAAAGTGACTTCCAAAATCCCGTCTAATAGATTAAAACGTGGGTTGGAATTATGGAAGCTGAGATTTTCAATTCATTGTCTATGTAAAAACCCTAACCCTAACCCTAACCCTAACCCCTAACCCTAACCCTAACCCTAACCCTAACCCTAACCCATACAACATTCCCAACCTTGGGGTCATTTACATTGGACAATAGAAACATAGTGTATATTATTACATGTACACTGTGTAATAAACACTACGTCGGAGAAACCAGGCATACAATACATACCCGTCTTAAACAACATATGTATAATATACGTGCGGGTAAAATCCAGACACCACTTTACGTTCACTTCAGATTACATCCAATAGATCACTTCATCATAACAGGACTGGAGGCGGGCAACCGATGGACCTGCGGGCAGAGGAAGAGGGCGGAGAAGCTGTGGATAGAGAAGCTGGGGACTACAACTCCCAAGGGACTTAATGTTCCTCCTTAGGAGCCGAGCTCTGACCTTTGGCCCACCGGTCGCTTCCTTCCCACTATCATATAACAAACCCACCCCGCTCCCCCCCACCTCCCCATACCGACTCTCTGGTTTTATTCCCATTTTTTTCTAACCCCAACTTCTCATTTTTAACTACCTGTCTACTCTATGTTTACTCTAATCCTAACCAATTGGTTTTATTGCCCTAACCCCAACTATTGGTTTTTCTTGCTCTAACCCTAACCTAATTGGCTTTCCTTTATCCTAACCCTAACCTGATTGGTCTCTCCTTGCCCTAACCCTAACCTGATTGGTCTCTCTTGGCCCTAACCCTAACCTGATTGGTCTCTCCTTGCCCTAACCCTAACATGATTGGTCTCTCTTTGCCCTAACCCTAACCTGATCGGTTTAACTTTGCCCTAACCCTAACCGTTTTATTGTGTTCGTGCCCTAATTTTAAAAGAATCAGTTTAGTTTTGTTCTAACCCTAATTTTAGGTGCTCCTTTAATTTATTCATATTTGTATTTTTGCTTTTAACCAGTATCTTATCTAGTTCCATATTTTTTAGCCTGAGGACTCCATTCTTCAACATTCTGTGAGTTATCCCCTATTCTGCTCTTTCTTTTCTTCAACCTTCCCCCCCCCCCCCCCCCCCCCCCCCCCTTAAAGAAGAACAACACAATCAAGGTCAAGGGATATATCACATATTATTTATTTGTTAAGTTTTAGGTGTGGACCCGGGCCTCCCAGGGCAGGACATACAGGGATGCAACCACATTTTTTAAATGATTAAAACGGTCTTAAACTCCATTATTGTATATATGTAAATAAATTTAAATTGTTTGTCATTTTAATGCTTATGAATTTTGTGTATATATATTGATGCATGCTGTTTTTGCACTTCAAAAATGTCCTAAATATTTCATATTTGTTGTTTTTGTTGTGTGTGATTTTTTTATGTGTGACTTTATGCACTTAAACATGGAAACCTGGCAGTTTGTTACCCGGATTCCCTGTCCAAAAAAAAGTTTTTTACAGCACTTATCATAAATGATTTATTTACATACATATTTAAAAATTAAATTATATAGACCCAAGTAATAATGGTTTATTTATATATTTATTTATATGTATTATTACTGAATTGGAGTGTGCTTGCATCCTGGTTTTATGTTACTATATAAACCAATAGCTGAGTGGGAAAATCCAGGCGCTGGAAGTGGGAGCTCTGGGGTCAATTCCACCTTAAATTGACCAAAACTCACCCTTACTTTTTAGCTGGTTTTATTTTTTAGAAATTATCTTTCACATGTTTTCTACATAAGATCCAAGCACAGGATTAAGGCACATTAGGTATGGCATAGAGGCAGGGATGTTTACCTATCACCTGGGAGTACCAGGTTCAATCCCTGCTTGGGTAGGACCTGGTGAAAAGATACATTGGTATATATACATGAAAAAATAAACTTTTCCCCCCCCCCCCCCCTCTAAAAAAAATATACTTTTTAATATTCTTCTAATAAACAAACCCTCCCCCTCTTTTCTTCTTAGATAGTATATATTTTATTCAATTTTTAGATCTACTATCTTAATTAAGCATATTGATGTGTGAGAGGGAATATACAGCTTGGTTTAGTGATCCTCTATAGGCCTGTGCCACTAGTCCTAATGAGGTTTCAGGAACCCTAACCCTAACCCTAACCCTAACCCTAACCCTAAACCCTAACCCTAACCCTAACCCTAACCCTAACCCTAACCCTAACCCTAAACCCTAACCCTAACCCTAACCCTAACCCTCAGCCCTTAACCCTAACCCTAACCCTCAGCCCTTAACCCTCAGCCACTAACCCTCAGCCCTTAACCCTAACCCTAACCCTCAGCCCTTAACCCTCAGCCACTAACCCTCAGCCCTAACCCTTGCAATGCCCAATGCTGCCACGGGGGGGCTGCTGAGCTGGGGTTAACCCTCAGCCCTCATCCCTTAACCCCAACCCTGGCTCTCACACAGCAATGATTTAAATTCTGCTTCTCTCATCATTCAAACTCACTTCTATCCATTTTCACTCACTTTCACTCAAAACAAATGGACTCTTGTGAGATACTAGTCAAAATGCAAGTCTGAAATAGATGGATTTTTACATGCCACAAGCTTACACATTTTTTAAACTCTTCTTTTTCGGATGATTTACTTCATCTCATGGATTTCATTGATTTCATCTGACATTTTTTTTTAATTCATTTTTTCTTCAGTACATATACTTCTTTTGCTTGCTTTTCAATTCACACAGTGCCTGCTATTCACATGCAACTCCGCCTGCCTGGCCTCTGAGCTCCCTGTCTGCTGATTTTCAAACTTCCTTCTGACCAATCACAGCCACTATGCAAATGAGAGTCATTCTAATGAGAGTCATCGTGACTTTCACCCTCTATACCTAGCTGCTGAGCTGGGGTTAACCCTCAGCCCTCATCCCTTAACCCCAACCCTGGCTCTCACACAGCAATGACTACAGTCTGCTTCTCTCATCATTCAAACTCAATTCTCTCCATTTTCACTCACTTCTCAGCATTTTCAAACTCCCTTCTGCCCATTTTCACACACCATGCACTCAGTCTGCTCACAGTCTCACACACACACACACACACACACACACATTATCAGCCACTAACCCTCAGCCACTAACCCTCAGCCCTTAACCCTCAGCCCTAACCCTTGCCATGCTCAATGATGCCACAGGGCAGGCAGATGGCCTTGTCAGATCTTGCTACAATCTGCAGATTCTAGTAGGCTCTGACAAATGGGCCTGCCACCACAGCATCACCTTTTCATGTCATAAAACAAAACAAAGCAAACAAAAACAAATGGACTCTTGTGAGATATTAGGCAAAATGCAAGTCTGAAATAGATGGAGTTTTGATACCAGCAGCTTACACAATTGTTAAACTATTCTTTTTCTTCTGATTCACTTCATCTCATGGATTTGATTTACTTCCTCGCATATATATATATATTTATATATATGTATTAATTTTTTTCTCAGTATATATTCTTATTTTACTTGCTTTTCACTTCACACAATGCCTAGCTGCTGAGCTGGGCTTAGCCCTCAGCCCCCTTCAGCCCTCATCCTCTAACCCCTGCAATACCCAAATGCAGCCACAGGAGGGCAGCCGGATACCATGCCATGTCAGAAGCATGACTTGCAAAAATCCAATTTCCCTACATATCTGACCTGTAGACCATTTTCACAGCCACAGCTCTCAATTTCTCTGCAGATTTGGCTTCTGCATGACCCACAAACACTTCCACACTAACTTATGCGTTTTGACACATTTATCTCTGCCAAAAAAATCAACCTGACCACCTCAATGACTGGAGTCGGCCTGTCTCGCACACAGCAGTAACTACAGTCTGCTTCTCTCATCATTCAAACTCACTTCTCAGCATTTTCAAACTCCCTTCTGCCCATTTTCACACACCATGCACTCCGTCTACTCACAGTCTCACACACACACACATTATCAGCCACTAACCCTCAGCCCTAACCCTCAGCCCTTAACCCTCAGCCCTTAACCCTCAGCCCTTAACCCTCAGCCCTAACCCTTGCCATGCCCAATGATGCCACAGGGCAGGCAGATGGCCTTGTCAGATCTTGCTACAATCTGCAGATTCTAGCAGGCTCTGACAAACGGGCCTGCCGCCACAGCATCACCTTTCCATGTCATAAAACAAAACAAAGCAAACAAAAACAAATGGACTCTTGTGAGATATTAGGCAAAATGCAAGTCTGAAATAGATGGATTTTACATGCCACAAGCTTACACATTTTTTAAACTCTTCTTTTTCATCTGATTTACTTCATCTCATTCATTTGATTTACTTCCTCTCATATATATATATTTTTTATTCATTTTTTTCTGCCCAGTACATATTGTTGTGCTTGTTTTCAATTCACACAGTGCCTGCTATTCACATGCAACTCCGCCTGCCTGGCCTCTGAGCTCCCTGTCTGCTGATTTTCAAACTTCCTTCTGACCAATCACAGCCACTATGCAAATGAGAGTCATTCTAATGAGAGTCATCGTGACTTTCACCCTCTATACCTAACCCTAACCCTAACCCTAACCCTCAGCCCTTAACCCTTAACCCCAACCCTGGCTCTCACACAGCAATGATTTAAATTCTGCTTCTCTCATCATTCAAACTCACTTCTATCCATTTTCACTCACTTTCACTCAAAACAAATGGACTCTTGTGAGATACTAGTCAAAATGCAAGTCTGAAATAGATGGATTTTTACATGCCACAAGCTTACACATTTTTAAAACTCTTCTTTTTCGGCTGATTTACTTCATCTCATGGATTTCATTGATTTCATCTGACATATTTTTTTAATTCATTTTTTCTTCAGTACATATACTTCTTTTGCTTGCTTTTCAATTCACACAGTGCCTGCTATTCACATGCAACTCCGCCTGCCTGGCCTCTGAGCTCCCTGTCTGCTGATTTTCAAACTTCCTTCTGACCAATCACAGCCACTATGCAAATGAGAGTCATTCTAATGAGAGTCATCGTGACTTTCACCCTCTAACCCTAACCCTAACCCTAACCCTAACCCTAATCTTAACCCTAATCTTAACCTTAACCTTAACCCAACCAAACATAACCCTAACCTTAACCTACCCAATCCTTTGAACAAAAGATTTTTTCAAAGCCCCCCCTCCTTTTCTCCACCGCTCCGGACCTGAGTTGATCTTTCACTCCTTATAAGTTCTTACTTTGTCTATTTTCCAACTTCATTTACTCCTTTGTCCATTCCCCTATAAAGAGCATCAACTCCCTTCTCTAACCATTTTTATATCTAAATTTTGAACAGGTCCCCCATCAGGATCACCCTAAATCCATCACAGGGACATCTAGAGACCGGTCTCTCCCATCACTCTAGATACACATTATGGACCTCTGCACTTTTAAGTTCTTTTTAAGAACAGACTGGACATAATATAGCTCTCTCTGGGGAATACAAGTGTATATGTATGACAAATAAAATTGATTTTTCTACTAACTTTTATGACTGCATAGTTTAATTATTATTTAGTTTTATGGCGTCCCATGGATGGTTTCGAGCACTTAGGGTACGAGTCCTCCTTTAGGGGAGGGTCTCTTTACCCAGCCTCTTTTAGCACTTCTTTTATATTTTGTGTGTGGTTTGTTATAAATTTTGACCAGGGCACTTATACTGGGCAGGACCTTTTACTATATCCTCCCAGCAAAATCCCCCAGCACTTACTTATATGCATTATTTTTCTATACATATTTAAAAACATTTTACTAATCCTCAATTAAATTTATTTGTTCAGTTCATGATACACACATTAAAATAACAAGTTATAAAACGGCCCCAGTTTTGAGAGCTTCATTCTCCAGCCATTTCCCTTCTTTCAAAATAAACATTTCCATGACCCGCATGGACCCCAGTACCAGGAGGGTCACTTAAACTGATTCTTGGCCCTCTTAAAGGGCAATTGCTCTCCCGGATTCCAATTTACAGCAGGTGTCCACCTGGGGCCTAGGGGAAACCTTCAGGACCTCATATCTGGCAGCTTGAGGTACGAATCCTGTCCAAGACAGACCTTTGGGTACACTATACCACTTCCTTCTTCTACTGCAGTCCCAACCTTTTTTTACTTTTAAGCACATTTACAAAACATGGCATACTATAGTTTTTAACAGTACAAATTGGTTATCTAGGATTGGTCTTACTTAAATTTATCTCTCTTTACCCCCCTTATTATTGGATTACAGGAGGCGACCTCCTTCACTGGCCCCTCCACTCTACAACATTTTTCCAGCAACCCTCCATAGGCCTGTGCTCCTAATATCTATAAAGATATTTCTAACCATAACTCTAACCCAACTCTAACCCTATGGACCTGACAGTTCTTATACTGGTTTCCCTGCCAAATTTCTTATAGCAATGATTTACTATTCATTTACATACATTTAAACTTAATTGTATATATTTAAATAATAGTGGTTCGTTTATCTATTTATTTGTCTATTATTACTGAACTAGAACAGTGTTTGCATCCTCTTTTTATGTCAGGTATAAATCAATAGTTGAGAGGGAAAGTCCAGGCTCTGAAAGTGGGAGCTCTGGGTTCCAATTCACTGAATTTTACCCTTACCTCTGAATTGGTTTTCCTTTCAAGGAATTTTTTTTCCACATGTATTCCATATAAGATTCAGGCACAAAATCAATTCATATCAGGCGTGGCACGGAGGCAAGGACACTCACCTGTCACCTGTAAATACCAGGTTCGATCCCCGTCAGGGCCCGACCTGATTTAAGAGCATACCTGTGTATATACATGGAACCTAAACCTTCAAAATTTTAAACTCATACCCTCTTAACAATTCCCCCCCCCTTTTTTTGTTCATATAATAAAAATATGTTTTATTCATCCTCTGAATTTATTATTTTAATGGAGCAAAGAGATATATTAAAGGGAGTATAAGGCTTGGTTCAACGATCCTCTATAGGCCTGTGCCACTAGACCCAATGAGGTATCAGGAACCCCAACCCCAAACCTAACCCTAACCCTAACAATACTTATTGGAGGCAAACATACAATTGAACAACACAAAACATTATAAACCCATCCCAGCCAGTATTCAAATCAATACTCAAATTCAGTTAAGACAGATTATAGATATGCTTCATAAAGAAAAATATATCTCAGCAAAGCAAAGAGATTTCTTATATAGACCAGCAGATCCACGACTCAGACAATTTTACCTCTTACGAAAAATACATAAAGATCCACTTACCTGGACTCGTCCCTCTGAGGTCCCGCCCGGCAGACCTATAGTCTCAGATTGCAGCAGCGCGTTGTATAACATTTCACTCTATATAGATCACTATTTGAACCCACTCTCTACAAAACATTCCGTTATATTAAAGATACCTATCATTTTTTGGAAGTTATCAGACCCATGGCTGTTCCAATTCATGCCCATTTATTTACAATTGATATCAATAGCTTATATATAAACATAGATATAGACCTGGGGATCCAAGCAGTTTTATCCACCTTTCAGGAAAACCCAGAGTCTAATAGACCGGATCAAGCCATTATTAACTTGCCGCTCTCTTCACCCAAGTAATCAAGACATACAGCCAAAGATCAGATGACATGACTGAAAAGTTGATCATTGACCTCTGGCCAGCCTAGGGTGTCCTGGTGCCATGTACACTGATGGACACCCTTATGCTTGAACATGGTGTTTGCTATGGACAAATTGTGACTAGCACAGAAGCCCAGCAACAGAACACCACTCGGGTTCGTATTGGGGAGGCCGTTCCTCCCAATCACGCCCCTCCAGGTTTCACTGTCGCTGCCCCAAGTGAGCGTTGAAGTCCCCCAACAGAATTATGGAGTCCCCAGTAGCAGCACCGTTCAGCACCCGCCCAAGAGACTCCAAAAAGGCCAGGTACTCTGCACTGTTGTTCGGCCCAGAAGCATTACTATTGCAACAACAGATCATCAGTAGAATAAAACTAACCTGTCTCCTGATGGTCTAATTCCAGCTCATGTTCCCTACTATGGCCATAGAAAACTACTAATCCTCTTATGAATAGTCAAAATGACTACTGTAAAAAAGATGTACTGAATGATATCATCAGGTTTTATGTAATCCACCTTTTCTTTACATTTTCACTTCATAACTCACAATCCAGAAATCCGATTTACCGCTGCCAAATTCCAATTTGCCATTTACAAAACTACAATCTGGAACTCCCAATTACAGCTAAAAGATTCCACATTTTCATTTCATGACTTACAATCTGGAAATTCCAAGTACAGCTACCAAATTCCAAATTATCATTTAATAACTCAATCTGGAACTTACAATGACTGCTGCCAAATTCCACATTTTTGTTTTAATACCTCATTCTGGAAATTCTAATTATAGCTACCAGATTGCACACTTTCATTTAATAACTTACAATCTATACCTTACAATGACTGCTGCCAGATTCCATATTTTCATTTCATAACTTACAGTCTGGAAATTACAATTACTGCTACCAAATTCCACATTTTCATTTCATAACTCAAAAACTGAAAATTCCAATTACAGCTGCCAAATTCCACATTTTCATTTAACAACTCACAATCTGGAAATTCCAATTACCACTGCCAAATTCCACATTTTCATTTAATAACTCACAATCTGGAGTTACAATAGATAACTTACAATTAACATTTTTTATGTTATGTTTGCTTCTGTCATTCATGTCAAACAGGAAATTCTTTGAATTCCCTTTTCACTATATGTCTTTCTCATTTTATTAACACTAATGCTAATACTTTATCAAACAATCTACAACCTTATATTTATTCCAAGAATCACACTGTCACCTCAAATTATTCTTCAACTATAAGCTGTTTTTAGTTGCTTGTCTTATAGCTCTTCATTACTTGAATCTACACTGATGCAACTGCCCTGCGTTGATTCAACAACAAATAAGCTTTCATCTGGTCCTGGAATCACCCACACACCTCAAACCCTTGTTGAAATATGAGCCCTTTTCTAAGTTCCCTTATGGATCCTCATTATTTGTATCTACAATGATGCAACTGCCCTGTGTTGATTCAACAACCAATAAGCTTTCATCTGGTGCTACCTGGGTGAGCATATAGCATAATGAATATTTGTGTCCTTATGAACTTAGAACTATGGGCGACTTTTGGATGAGTGACTATGGGTCTGTAGGATTCTTGTTGCTGCTGTGCACAAGGCTGATAATGGATGTTTGTACCTGAGTGAACATTACTCCAAAGATTGTTTGTTGCTGCTGTGTACAAAACTGCTAATGGATGTTTGTACTGAATAACCATTACTTCACAGGCTGATTGTTGTTGCTGTGTACAAGGCTGGTAATGAATGCTTGAACTTCAGTGATTATTTCTCCATAAGTTGATTGTTGATGCTGTGAACTAGGATGGTATTAGATGTTTGTATGTTAGTCACCAAGGGTCCATAGGCTCATTGATGCTGCTATGTAAAAGCCTGGTAATGGATCTTTGTACCTGAGTGACCATTAATCTATAGCATAACTGTTGCAGCTGTATACAAACCTGGTAAACAATGCTTGTACCTTATTGAGCATTAATATATAGATTGCTGCTGCTGTGCATGACGCTGGTATTGAGTGTTTATATCAGAGTGACCATGGGTCCATAGATTGATCGGTCCTGCTGTGTACAAGGCTGGTAATAGATGTTTGAATTTCAGTGACTATGGGTCCAAAGGCTGATTGTTCCTGCTGTGTACAAGGCTGGTAATGGATGTTTCTACTTGAGTGCCCAATACTCCAAAGACTGATTGTGACTGCTGTACATAAGGCTGGTAATGAATTTTTGTATCTGAGTGACCATTATGGCATAGATTGCTACTGATTTATACAGAACTGGTAATAGATCCTTGGATTTGACTGATTATTAGTGTACAAAAAAAATTACTTGAGTTGTGTACAGGGCTGGTAATGGATGTTTGTAGTTTATTGAACATTAATCCATAGGTTGAATGTTTCTAGTGAGTAGAAACCTGGTAATATATGTTTGTGCTTGACTCACTATTAATCCATAGGCTGCTTGTTGCTGCTGTGAAGAAGGCTGTTAATGGATGTATTTATTTGACTATCACTCTGTATGTTTATTGTTGCTGCTATATACAAAAGTGCTAATGTACATTTTTACTTGATTAACTACTACATAGTTCGTTGCTACTGAATACAAGGCTGGTAATGGGTGTTTGTGCAAGACTCAACATTAGTCCATAGGCTGCATGTTGCTGCTGTGTACAAGACTGTTATTGGATGTTTTTATTTGAGTATTACTCCATAGATTAATTGTTGCTGCCGACTACAAGGCTGGTAATTGATGATTGTACTTGTCTCACTGTTAGTCCATAGGCTGCTTGTTGCTGCTGACTACAAGGCAGGTAATAGATGTTTTTGTTTGACTCACCATTAATCCATAGGCTGCTTGTTGTAAATGTGTACTAGACTGGTAATGGATGTTTGTAGCTGACTGACTATTACTCGATTACTGCTGCTGTGTATAAGACAGGTAATAAGTGCTTGTATCTGAGTGATAATTAATCCATAGAATGTTTGGTACTGCCATGTACAAGACAGTCAAGCATAAAACATTCATTACCTGACTATTACTCCATACATTGATTTTTGCTGTTGTATATGAGGTTAAAATTGAATATTTTTATTTGGCTGGTACAACATAGTTTCATAGTTGCTGCTGAATACAAGGCTGGTAATGGATGTTTGTACCTGAGTGACCATGGATCCATAGGTTGCTTGTTGCTGCTTAGTACAAGGCTGGTAATGGATGTTTGTGCTTGACTCAACATTAGTCCATAAGTTGATTATTGCTGATGAATACAAACCTGGTAAAAGATGTTTATATCAGAAAGAACATGAGCTTGTAGACTAACTGTTGCTGCTGTATACAAGGCTAGTAATAGATGCTTTTACTTAACTGACTACTACTCCATTGATTTTGTTGCTGCTGACTATAAAACTGACAATGGATGTATGTACTTGAGTTATTACTCCAACCATTGATTATTGGTTTGGGGTACAAGGTTGGAAGTGCATGTTAGTACCCAAGTAACCATTAGTCTAAAGACTGATTGTTGCCGCTGAGTACAATGCTGGTAATGGATATTTGCACCTGAGTGACCATGGTTTTATAAACTGCTTATTACTGCTTTGTAAAAGGCTGGCATTGGACATTTTAGCTTGACTGGCTGTCATTTAATAAGTTTTTTTTTGCTGCTGAATACAAGGCTGGTAATGAATGCTTGAATCTGAGTGATTATTATATCATAGGTTGAATGTTGCTGTGTAAAAGGATGAGAATGGACATTTGTATCTCAGCCAACATGGGTCCATAGGCTCATAGGCTGCTTGTTGCTGCTGTGTACAAGGCTGGTAATGGATGTTTGTGCTTGACTCACCATTAGTCCAAAAACTGATTGCTGCTGCTCTGTACAAGGCTGGAAATGGGTGCTTGACTGACTGCCAATCCACAGTTTGATTGTTGCTCTTCTGTACAAGTCTGGTAATGTTCATGCTTCACTATTACTTGGTAGGTTGGTTGTTGCTGTTGAATATAAGGCTGGTAATGGATGTTTCTGCTTGACTCACCATTAGTCAATAGACATTTCTGTTAGGTTGACTGTTGCTGGTGTGTACAAGGCTGGTAGAAGTTTTTATTTGACTGAGTATAACTCCTTTGGTTGGATGTTGCTGCTGAGTACAAAGCTGATAATTAATGTTTGTACCTGAGTAACCATAGATCCATAAGCTTCTTGTTGCTGCTGTATTCAAAACTGGTAATGTACTTTTTTGCTTGACTGACTGTTATATCAAAGATTGATTGTTGGTGCTTTGTACAGGGCTGGCAATGGATGTTTTGGCCTTAGTGACCATTACTCAGTAGGCTGCTCGTTGCTGCTGAATACAAGGCTGTAATAGATGTTAGTACCTCAGCCACCATGGGTCCATAGGCTGATTGTTGCTGCTGTATACAAAGCTGGTAATAGATGTTTGAATCTAAGTGTCCATGGTTCCATTAGCTGATTGTTGTTGCTGTGTACAAGGCTGGTGATGGACATTTGTACTTGAATGAACATTAGTGCATACTGATTCTTGCTGCTGAGTACAATGCTGATAATGGATGTTTGTAGCTGAGTAACCATAACTCCATAGGCTGCTTGTTGCTGCTGAGTAGAAAGGCTAGTAATTAATGTTAGTACCTCAGTCACCATTAATACAAACACTGACTGTTGCCTCTTGAATACAAGGCTGGTGAGGGACAGGCTAGTAATAAACAGTTGTACAGTATGTCAGCTGTCTGTATGAAGATGGAGCTTCAAGCACTTTCTGACTTGTGGATGAGTGACATTGGGTCAATAGGATGATTGTTGCTGCTACATAAAAAAACTTGTAATTGATGTTTGTAACTGAGTGACCATTAGTACAAATACTGACTTGCTATTAAATACAAGGCTGGTAAGAAACTTTTGTATCTGAGTAATCACTAGTAGATAAATTCATTGTTGCTGCTGAGTACAAGGCAGGTAATGGGTTTGCACCAGTGTCCAAGATTCCATAGGCTGATTGTTGCTGCTGTGTATAAAACTGGTAATGGATGTTTGTACCTGAGTGACCATTGTTCCATAGGCTGCTTGTTGCTGCTGTGTACAAGGCTGGTAACAGATGTTTGTACCTGAGTGACCATTAGGCCAAACAGTGACTGTTGCTGCTGAATACAAGGATGATAATGAACATTTGTACCTGACTGATCATTAGTCAACAGGTCAATTGTTGCTGCTGTGTATGAGGTTGATAATAAATTTTTCTACTTGACTGAAAATTACTCCATTGCTTGTTTCTGACTGCTGACTGCTGGGTAAGCCTGCCTGTTGAGGCCTGCTGCTGGTTGAGCATTGGGCTGTAGACTGGTTGGTGCTGCTGTCTACAAGGCTGGTAATGAATGCTTGTACCTGAGTGACCATGGTGCTGTAGAATAAAGATTGCTGCTGTGCAAGGGTGGCTGTGGATGCTTCTGGCTGGGTGAGCGTGGAGCAGTAGACTGGTGGCTGCTGGGTAAGCCTGCCTGTGGAGGCCTGCTGCCAGTTGAACATTGGGCTGCACACTGGTTGTTGCTGCTGTCTACAAGGCTGATAATGAATGCTCATATATGAGTGGCCATGGTGCTCTGGTAATCGATGCTTGTATCTTAGTGGCTGCAGTACTCTAGGATGAATATTGCTACTCTGTAAAGCTGGCTGTTCATTCTTGTGGCTGGGTGAGAGTGGAGCAGTGGACTGCGGGCTGCTGGGTAAGCCTGTGCCTGTGGAGACCTGCGGCAGGTTGAGCATTGGGCTGTAGGCTGATTGGTGCTGCTGTCTACAAAGCTGGTAATGAACACTTGTACCTGAGTGACCATAAGTCCATAAGTTGACTGTTGCTGCTGTGTACAAGGCTGCTAATGGATACTTGTACCTGAGTGACTATGCTGCTCTAGGACCAAGATTGCTGCTGTGATTACTTGTGGCTGGGTGAGCATGGAGCAGTGGGTTGGTGGCTGCTGGGTGAGTCTGGTTGTGGAGATCTGCTACTGGGTGAGCACAGACCTCTTGGCTGCTTACTACTGCTGTGTATGTGTGATAATTGATACTTGTGTCTGTATGAAGATTGAACTCCAAGCAACTTCTGACTTGTGGAGGAGTGACCATGGATACATAGGCCGATTGTTGCTGCTGTGTACAAGGCTGGAAATGGAAGGTTTTACTTGACTGGCTGTTACTCAATAGATTGATTGTTGATGATCAGTACAAGGCTGGTAATAGATGTTTGTACCTGAGTGACCATTACTCCATAGGTTGATTGTTTCTGATGTGTACAAGGGTGGTAATGGATGTTTGTACCTGAGTGACAATGGTGATCTTGGATGAAGATTGCTGCTCTGTAAGGCTGGCTGTTGATGCTTGTGGCTGGGTGAGCGTGGAGCATAATGGATTCTCCTGTCTATGAACATAGAACTCCAGGCAACTTGTGGATGAGTGACAATGGGTACATAAGGTTCTTGTTGCTGCTTTGTACAAGGATGGTAATGAATGTTTGTACTTCAGTCACGATGGGTGCATAGGCTGATTGTTGCTGCTGTCTACAGGCTGGTAATGGATGCTCAAATCTGAGTGATTATTAGTCCATAAATTGATCATTGCTGCTGTGTACAAAGATGGGAATGGATGTTTGTACCTCAGTCACCATGGATCCATAGGCTCATTGTTGCTGCTGTGTAAAACACTGGTAATGGATATTAATACCTGAGTGACCATTACTGCATAGACTGTTGCTGTTACATAAAAGCCTGGTTATAGTTGTTTGTACCTCAGTGACCATTACTCCATAGGTTGATTGGTTCTGATGTGTATAAGGGTGATAATGGATGATTGTACCTGAGTGACAATGGTGATCTTGGATGAAGATTGCTGCTCTGTAAGGCTGGCTGTTGATGCTTGTGGCTGGGTGAGCATGGAGCATAATGGATACTTGTGTCTATGAACATAGAACTCCAGGCAACTTGTGGACGAGTGACCATGGGTCCATAGGCTTTTTATTGCTGCTCTGTACAAGGATGTTAATGAATGTTTCTACTTGAGTGCACAATACTCCACAAGCTGATTGTTGCTGCTGTAGACAAGACTAGTAATGGATGTTTGTAACAGAGTGACCATAATGACAAGTTGTTACTCATGTACAAAATTGGTAATACATCCTTGTAATTGACAGACCATTAGTATACAAATGGATTGTTTCTGTTGTGTACAACGCAGGTAATGGATGGTGGTACTTGACTGAACATTAGTCAATAGATTGATGCTGCTGTGTAGAAGGATGGGAATGGATGTTTGTACCTCAGTCACCAAGGGTCCATAGGCTGGTAGTTGCTGCTGTATACAAGGCTATTAATGGATATTTGTACCTGAATGACCATGCTGCTCTAGGATCAAGATTGCTGCTGTGATTACTGGTGGCTGGGTGAGCGTGGAGCAGTGGACCGATGGCTGCTGGGTGAGCCTGGTTGTGGAGGTTTGCTACTGGGTGATCACGAATCTCTTGGCTACTTGTTGCTGGTGTTTACATGTAATAACAGATATTTTTATCTGTATTAGGTTGGAATTCCAAGCAACTTCTGAACTGTGGATGACCGACCACGGGTCCATAGGCAGATTATTCCTACTGTATAAAAGACTGGTAATGGATGCTTGTACATGAATGACCATAGTGCTCTAGGATCAAGATTACTGCTGTGGATGCTTGTGCCTGGGTGAGCATGGAGCAGTGGACTGGTGGCTGTTGGGTAAGCCTGCCTGTGGAGGCCTGCTGCCGGTTGAGCATTGGGCTGCACACTGGTTGGTGCTGCTGTCTACAAGGCTGGTAATGACTGCTTGTATCTGAGTGGCCATGGTGCTCTGGTAATAGATGCTTGTACCTGAGGGCACATGGTGCTCTAGGATGTAGATTGCTACTGTGGAAAGCTGGCTGTGGATGCTTGGGGCTGAGAGAGTGTGGAGCAGTGGACTGCTGGCTGCTGGGTAAGCCTGCCTGTGGAGGCCTGCTGCCGGTTGAGCATTGGGCTGCACACTGGTTGGTGCTGCTGTCTACAAGGCTGGTAATGACTGCTTGTATCTGAGTGGCCATGGTGCTCTGGTAATAGATGCTTGTACATGAGGGAACATGGTGCTCTAGGATGCAGACTGCTACTGTGGAAAGCTGGCTGTGGATCCTTGGGGCTGGGAGAGTGCAGACCAGTGGACTGCTGACTGCTGGGTAAGCCTGCCTTTGGAGGCCTGCTGCCGTTTGAGCATTGAGCTGTAGACTGGTTGGCGCTGCTGTCTGCAAGGCTGGTAATGAATGCTTGTACCTGAGTGACCATGGTGCTCTAGGATGAAGATTGCTGCTATGCAAGGTTGGCTGTGGATGCTTGTAGCTGGGTGAGCATGGAGCAATGGACTGCTGGCTGCTGGGTAAGCCTGCCTGTGCAGGCCTGCTGCCGGTTGAGCATTGGGCAGTAGACTGGTTGGTGCTGCTGTCAACAAGGCTGGTAATCAATGCTTGTACTTGAGTGACAATGGTGCTCTAGCTTGAAGATTGCTGCTGTGTAAAGCTGGCTGTCGATGCTTGCGACTGGGAGAGCGTGGAGCAGTAGACTGCTGGCTGCTGGGTAAGCCTGCCTGTGGAGGCCTGCTGCCGATTGAACACTGGGCTGCAGACTGGTTGGTGCTGCTGTCTACAAGGCTGGTAATGAATGCTTGTACCTGAGTGACCATGGCGCTCTAGGATGAAGATTGCTGCAGTGCAAGGTTGGCTGTGGATGCTTGGGGCTGGGAGAGCGCAGAGCAGTGGACTGCTGACTGCTGGGTAAGCCTGCCTGTGGAGGCCTGCTGCTGGTTGTGCATTGGGCTGTAGACTGGTTGATGCTGCTGTCTACAAGGCTGGTAATGAATGCTTGTACCTGAGAGACCATGGTGTTTGGGCAATGGATGCTTCTACGTGAGTGCTCATGGTGATCTAGGATGTAGATTGCTACTGTGTAAAGCTGGCTGTGGATGCTTGTGGCTAGGTGAGCGTGGATCAGTGGACTGCTAGCTGCTGGGTAAGCCTGCCTGTAGAGGACTCCTGCTGGGTGAGCATGGAGCTCCAGGATGGTTGTGGCTGGAGGTATGGCTGGTTGTTGATGCTGTTTAAGTCTGGCTGTGGACGCTTGTGCCTGGGTGAGCATGGAGCTCCAGGCTGGTTGTGGCTGCTGTGTAAACTTGGCTGTGGATTCTTGTGGATGGGTGAGCACAGGGCTGTAGGCTGGTTGTTGCTCTTGTGTAAGCCTGGCTGTGGAGATTTGTGCCTGGGTGAGCATGGAGCTCCAGGCTATTTGTGGCTGGAGGTGTGGCTGGTTGTTGCTGCTGTATAAGGCTGGCTGTGGATGCTTGTGCCTGGGTGAGCGTTGGAGCACAAGGCTGGTTTTGTCTGTTCTGTACTTTCAAGGCTAGATTTAAAATCTTCTTTAACAAATCATATAGCTATGGCTGGTTTTAAGGCTGGCTGTGGATGCTTGTGCCTGGGTGAGCATGGAGCACAAGGCTGGTTTTGTCTGTTCTGTACTTTCAAGGCTAGACTTAAAACCTTCTTCTTTAACAAATCATATAGCTATGGCTGGTTTCAGGTAATCCTGAACCATCCCCAGTTATGCTGCTATAGGCCTAGACTGCCCAAGGACCATCAGTCCACCAAGCTCCTTTCCCCTCCTTTTTGTTTCTGTAAAGTGCCTTGAGATTATTTGTATTGTGATTTGGTGCTATACAAATAAAAGCTGGCTGTGGACGCTTGTGTCTGGGTGAGCATGATTGTGGAGACCTGCTGCTGGGTGAACCTGGATCTCTGGGCTGCTGGCTGCTGCGTGAGCCTGGTTGTAGAGGCATGCCCTGGGTGAACCTGGAGCTCTAGGCTGCTGGGTGAACCTGGTTGTGGAAGCCTGCTGCTGGGTGAGCATACAGTGGAGTTAATCAAAATTCACAGAACTCAAAATATTTGCACAATATCTATTAATCCTAATTTTTCATTTGAGGTCACCACACTTACATGCCAAGGAATGAAATACCAACAGAAATAGCACAAAATCAAACTACAGTGGATGTTCTTTCATCCACTTATGTCAATCAGAAATACCTTTGGCTCCCGTGGATCATATCCTTCGCCAGTAGCTTTCTATCTGAGAGACACTTTGCTTAAACTGCACAAGAGATAAATTTCCATTAAAATAAAAAATTGAACAGTAAATCAGAATTTTTAATTTCATGGGTGAGTTTATTTAGGTGTGCTGAAACAAAATTTAGGTGTGTTTGAGCACACCCCCTGGCAATATTTGCACAAGTTTTCTGTTTAAATTTGCACTCTTATATACTGTATATTGTATATAACTTAAATATTCTATCTTTTTAAATAACTTCTTATACTGTCTTCTTTTTCTTGTGAAATTTGTGTTTATGTCAAGTACCTGTAAATTAGTGCTGCAACAGTGGAATTTCCCAGTTCGGGATGAATAAAGTATTTCTATCTACATCTAAAAAGGGTCTAATTCATACATTTTTACTGGTATAGTTTCTTTGATAACTGCCTTTTTCAGGTGAGTTTGTCCATAATAACAAGGAATATTAAGTTATCCTTTAATGAAGAAACCCCTTCATTTATGTTTGGCTACAAATTGATGTTTGGAAGTAGCTGGTAGTGTCAGGCAGCTCTGTCGTAATGCTAGCAGCTAGCTAACAGTCTGTGTGCAAGTCAGTCCCTGGAACATGACTGCAATAACTGGAAAGGTCAGGGATGTCTGGCCAAAGTCATCAGCTCGTGACTACTGTCATTCACTGTTGACTGTCAATAGACACTCACCGCTCCCAATCTATTGCAATCAGTAATGCAAACAAAACATTTCTGAACAAGTTTTTGCTTAACTAAAGACTGAGGCTCTCAAATAAAAATTCTTTGCACCCAGAACAAGGTTGCACATGGTTGCAATGGTGCAACTATTTTTTTTTTTCATTTCGGTGCATAGCACAAAATTAAACTGCACCAAAAACATTAATACATCATATATGGTATTTCTCATGCACATTGATAGTTCTGTAAATTGAAAAAAGCAATAAAATGTGCAGGCCATGGACGTTAATCATTTCTGACTCAGTGGCGGCTCCTGACAAATCTCTCAGGTTGCCATGATGGCTAGGGTGACCCATTAAATGAACAGCTAGCAAACTACACCTTGTCACACTGCACTGAATAATTTGTTTTTTCTGATCCCTGCATATATGAATACAACCAGAATAACCGCTAGATGGAATCAACCCCAAATTTTCTCCATCAGCTACATAGTCTACAGTATTTTGTGGACAGCTACATCCTGGAGTTCATTGTCGATGTGTTGAATAATAATTTGGCTCTACAATGAATGAACATACCAATGATCATCAGCAGTGGGTTGCTATTTATTAGTTCACTCTCAGAGACATTTTTGGCTCTAAAAGCAACACACACCTGTCGTTGTCCATGTGGTGTCCGTGCCGGTGCCTCCATCAGGATGAAACAGAATGCAGGGGTAGTACAACAAAGCGTTAACTACTTCACAGCCCGTTAGCCATGTTTTCTGCTCATACCAGCTCCGCGAAAAACCCCGATTATACAGTTCCCCCCTTTATAGATACTTGTTTTGGGTTTAAATTTGGTCGGGATTGTCCTGATTCTTCAGTTGCCAATTTATCCAGATTACTACAACAACTGAATGGTATTTCTTTTAACGATTTGATCGTGTTGCTCTGTAATGAGGTAATGTTAGCTATGTTGACCGTGAATCCCGCTAGCTTGCTACTCCCGCGAATTGTAACACCGGGTTACGTATGATGAAAGCACGTTAGTGCAAGCCCTTCCGGAATCCATACAGAATACATTGCAGCGTCTAAAGTTTGAAAAACAAATTTATATTACAGTCTATGAGAATTATCTGGTGATTTTCACCAAGACTGAAATGTCAATATTCATAATTTATACCTGTATCAATAGCACCGGGAAGCAATTGAAAAAAACCTCACATGACCTGGAGGCTATTGATCGAAAATCAAAGCCTCAAGATTAAATTTTAAAAAAATTCATAAAAACTAAAAGAAGTGACATATTTTAACTACTAGGGTTGTGCCTGGTTGGGACAGACGAGACCTATAAGCTGGGCATAGTTTGAAGTCAACAGGTCACATGACCTGGAGGCTATTGATCGAAAAATCAATTTATGTCATAAAACAAACAAAAAAAACAAAACAAATTGACTTCTGTGAGATACTAGTAAAAATGCAAGTCTGAAACATTCATTTGTTAATGGAACAACCTCACAATCTTTTCTAAACTCTTCTTTTTGATCTGATTCACTTCATTAGTGCTTGCTCATAAGGGAATTGTTGGGTTTTTAGTTTTAGTTTTTGTAAAGTGCCTTGAGATGATTTGTATTGTGATTTGGTGCTATACAAATAAAATTGAATTGAATTGAATTAAATACTTTTTTTTTTATTCATTTTTATTTCAGTATATATTGTTTTATTGCTTGGTTTTCAATTCACACAATGCCTCCTACCAAAAATTCATAAAGAACCACATACCTGAACAATCCCTGGCGCAGTTCCACCTGGCAGACCTATAGTTTCTGACTGTAGTAGCTTCACTTACAATGCCTCCCAGTACATAGACGTCTTCTTAGGCCGCCTCTCCTGCAGGCATCCCAATTACCTGAAGGACATCTATCATTTCCTCAACACCATCCGTCCTAGGGAATTACCTCTCAACACATTTCTCTTTACAATAGATATTGACAGTTTATACACCAACATTGACACAGAACTCGGACTCCAGACAGTCAGGAATATATTTAATAAAACCCAGATAACCATAGACCGGACACTGAAATCCTACAGTTATTGGAAATTTCCTTGAACATGCATATCAGCAAGTGCCAGAGAGACGCTGAAGAAATGTCCACTGAAGCCCCTCTTCTACCTTCGCTTCCTGGACGACATCATCGGTGTTTGGGGACATGGCGAAAACAGCTTCAACCAATTCATCACAATCCTTAACAGTCATCATAAACAAATTCAAATTAAACACAAACTAGACCCTCATGAAGTCACTTTTCTCGACACCAGTGTTTTTCGACCGCCCACAGGACAAGGAGCATAAGAAATTACTTACCACGGTCTATTTCAAACAAACAGACATAAATGCTTTGTTCCACAAAACTATCTACCATCCCAAACATACATTCTGTGGTATAGTCAAATCTCAAATTAGATTTCACAGAATATCCTCCCATACAAATAGACTTACACAACTCCATCTCCACTCTCTTCCGTAGCCAGAGGGGCTGCTCCAGACGATTTCTCCGGCACATAAAGCGGACCACTCTGGCATCTCTCTCTCCCCCACAAACAACTCACCTGACAGACACTCCAACCACGCCACCGAGCAGCAGCTGCAGGAAGTAAACAGCACCGTTGATCCCAACCAATGAATCCCCTTGGTGACAACCTTTTCTAAAACTTACCTTCCCCTACAAGTTGCCTTTAAAAACAACACTGTCACATCAGATCCCATTCAGACACTATAAGGTCATTTCCGCTTTGAGGAGGACCAAAAACATCAAAAATATGCTGGTCAGTCACATTTAACAGACAGGTTCAGTGCACACAACAGGACAGCCACTGGGCATTTAAACGCATGCACTTTATCTCCAATCCACATGGGGGAGCCAGTGCTCCAATTACAGACACATTCACTCTTCAAAGTAAGAACCCGGTCAATGGCATCATCTGCCAATCCTGCCTCTTAATTTAAGTGGACAAGACGGGATATACTTGATTGACAAAGCTTAAAAAGCATTTAAATAATATTAGGGAGGGCACACTGACCACACACTTGGTCCAACATTTTCAAATTCATTCAACACAACACTTGATCATCACAGGCTTACAAACACGTGCCACATGGACAGTGGGCCAGCGGAGGAGACAGGAAAGATGGTGGATTAAACTCTTCTTTTTCATCAAATTCACTTCATCTCATGGATTTGATTTACTTCATCTCATATACTCCATCTGCCTGGCCTCTGAGCTCCCTGTCTGCTGATTTTCAAACTTCCTTCTGACCAATCACAGCCATTATGCAAATGAATGTCATTCTAATGAGAGTCATTGCGACTTTCACTTTCTATACCTAACTCTAACCCTAACATTAACCCTCACATGATCGGGAAACTATTAAGAAAAAGCTCACATGACCTGGAGGCTACTGAGCCAAAATCAAAGCATCAATATTAAACAAAAAAATTCATGAAAAAAATCAAATGTGACATATGTAAAATATTTGAGGTGTGTCTGGTGGGGACAGACGAGGCCTATAAGATGGGCATAGTTTGGAGTCATCAGGTCACATGACCAGGAAGCTACTGAGCAAAAGCTCACATGACCTGGAGGCTATTGAGCCAAAATCAAAGCCTCAATATAAACAAAAAGAAATATTTATAAGTCAAAGAAGTCACTTATTTAAACTATTAGAGGTGTGTCTGGTGGGGACAGACGAGGCCTATAAGATGGGCATGGTTTGTGGAGTCATCAGGTCACATAACCTGGAAGCTATTGAGCAAAAGCTCACATGACCTGGACGCTATTGAGCCAAAATCAAAGCCTCAAAGTTAAAAAAAAATTCTAAAAAAATCAAAAAAGTGACATATTTAAAATATTTGAGGTGTGTCTGGTGGGGACAGACGAGGCCTATAAGATGGGCATAGTTTGGAGTCATCACGTCACATAAGCTGGAAGCTATTGACCTAAAGCTCACATGACCTGGAGGCTATTGAGCCAAAATCAAAGCCTCAAAATTAAACAAAAATAAATATTTAAAAGTCAAAAAAGTCTCATATTTAAACTATTCAAGGTGTGTCTGGTGGGGACAGACGAGGACTATAAGATGGGCATAGTTTGGAGTCATCAGGTCACATAACCTGGAAGCTATTGAGCAAAAGCTCACATGACCTGGAAGCTATTGAGCAAAAATCAAAGTCTCAATATTATATGTAAAAAAATTCATAAAAAAATCAAAGTAGTGACATATTTAAACATTTAGAGGTGTGTCTGGTGGGGACAGACAAGGCCTATAAGATGGGCATAGTCTGGACTCATCAGGTCACATGACCAGGAAGCTATTGAGCAAAAGCTCACATGACCTGGAGTCTATTGAGACAAAATCAAAGCCTCAATATTAAATATAAAAAAATTCATAAAAAATTAAATAAGTGACATATTTAAAATATGCGAGGTGTGTCTGGTGGGGACAGACAATGCCTATAAGATGGACATAGTTTGGAGTCATCAGGTCATATGACCTGGAAGCTATTCAGCAAAAGCTCACATGACCTAAAGGCTATTGAGACAAAATCAAAGCCTCAATATTAACAAAAATAAATATTTAAAAGTCAAAAAAGTCACATATTTAAAATATGAGAGGTGTGTCTGGTGGGGACAGACGAGCCCTATAAGATGGGCATAGTTTGAAGTCATCAGGTCACATGACCTGGAAGCTATTCAGCCAAAGCTCACATGACCTGGAAGCTATTGAGCCAAAATCAGTCTCAATATTATATATAAAAAAATTCATATAAAATCAAAGACGTGACATATTTAAACTATTAGAGGTGTGTCTGGTGGGGACAGACAAGGCCTATAAGATGGGCATAGTTTGGAGTCATCAGGTCACATGACCGGGAAGCTATTGAGCAAAAGCTCACATGACCTGGAGGCTATTGAGACAAAATCAAAGCCTCAATATTAAATATTTAAAAAAATCATAAAAAATTAAAGAAACAACATATTTAGACTACTAGAGGTGTGTCTCTGTACCTTCTGCAGGTGTCCCTGGTCCTGGAGCTGTTTATCGCTGATGTGCAGTTACTGGCCCCACCAACTTGCAGTGTCTATTTGTTGTTTATTGTTGCTGTTCTTTTCTCTCTGCTCTATCCACTCACCCCAACCGGTCGAGGCAGATGGCTGCCCAAACTGAGCCCGGTTCTGCTGGAGGTTTTTTTCTTCCGTTAAAGGGAGTTTTTTCCTCTCCACTGTCGCCAAGTGCTTGCTCATAAGGGAATTGTTGGGTTTTTAGTTTTAGTTTTTGTAAAGTGCCTTGAGATGATTTGTATTGTGATTTGGCGCTATACAAATAAAAATTGAATTGAATTGTGTCTGGTGGGGACAGACGATGCCTATAAGATGGGCATAGTTTGGAGTCACCCGGTCACATGACCTGGAAGCTATTCAGCAAAAGCTCACATGACCTAGAGGCTATTGAGCCAAAATCAAAGCCTCAATATTAACAAAAATAAATATTTAAAAATCAAAAAAGTGACGTATTTAAAATATGAGAGGTGTGTCTGGTGGGGACAGACGAGCCCTATAAGATGGGCATAGTTTGAAGTCATCAGGTCACATGACCTAGAAGCTTTTTCTAAACAAGTAAAACCATTAAAACTAGATGTCATTCAACCATTAACAACCTCTACTATCCACTGGCATCACAAAATTTTTTTTTTTTTTTTTTTAAATCTGCACCATGACTGACATTTATCTTCCCCCAGAGGGGTATAAATACCATATAGCATCTAAAGCTTCTTCTTGTAATACTATACATGTATACGAGATGGTAAGTCTTGTCTTCACTTCCTTTCCAAATGATCAGCTTAATATGCTCAGCAATCGGCTGATCTAAATGTGAAAAATGGCTAGGCAGTCGACATCTGCTTGTGAACATGCTCAAATACCTAAAAGTTCATAAAGCTACTGAATAATAATTCAGTTTGTCTTGTCAGTGTACATCGTATGTACGACTACTTTTTTAAAGTACCTGTTCATCAAGTCACTCAAGGTAAAACGTCCTGTGCCCCCCAACAATGCCTCCATTTAAATGATGCTGCTTTAACTCAACCATAGTAATACATTATTTATACTGCACTTTACATTGATACCAAAATCTCAAAGAGCTACAACTTGATTAAAACCACACATACAGCAAAACAATACAGCATTCAAACTAAAATGCTTTTTGAAGTAAAAACGTTTTAAGATGCTTTTTGAAAGACTCCATGATCTGACACATTTCCATCCTTCTGCTTCACTGCTAGTACCCATTCCATTTTCATCACACAACACGTGGTTTGGGACAAAAACATCAACATGAAGAACATTTATTGGGGGGAAAATATTCTATAGTTTTCCACTCACTGATTTGTGCTATAAGCAACATGACGTTGCTGATGTCCAGGCTGCACCTGGTGCTACTACACAGGCTAAAAGCTATTATATTTTAAAAAAACAAAAAACAGCTTTTCTACCAGCACTACTCGGCTGGACCAGACTGTTTATCTTTGGTTTTCCATTATGGGACAGTACCTGGAAGCAGGTACGTCACCAGACTGCGGGTCACCGATTGGACAGGGAGTGACGTCACTGGACGAGTCAAACCCGCCATTTTAAAAACTAGTTTGTTTTCCATTTAGCGTCGTTAGCAAATGGCTAACGCTGCTCCAAAAACACCGCGGCCCTAAAGGAAGCACCGCACCACCCCGCTATGACGGTCCAGTACTCAATTGTACTGGAAAATGATCTAACACGAGTCGAGCTGAGAAGGGCTAAACCTGTGTAATGGAAAAGCGGCATAAAATAAATAATAGGACACCGATGATGTGCCAAATGAATTTGGTGACAAGACAGGCTAAAAAGTGACTCAATAAAGGCTGAACTATAATAATTCACAAAAGTTAGGAAACCAAACGAACATTATTGCTATTGAATCACAATTAATTTAACAACTATTGCTCCTTGTCTTACATTATTACAGCTGGAAACAGGCGTCGTCAGTGCTTTGAAGTGTCGCTTCGGACTTATTGACGCTAACTCGGCCACATTAGCCTGTCCCGCTTCAGACACGATACTGATGCTTCTAAAAATGTCCAACAACACGGAAACCTCAACAAACACGACACTAACCTTACAAATGTCCAAACACAGCATCTTCTCGGCAAACAGCAAACTTCTCTTCCGAACGTCAGCGTCTCTGCCCCAGCGTCTCCGTCACTCAAAGTGTCACAGCGCTGCGCTGTGATTGGCTGGAACCTGAGGGGGCGGAGCCTCCCTCGTTGCTGGGTGAAGTTCACCGCCAGACTCCACGCCTTTCAGCAATGTTTTTTTTTATTTATTTATTTTATTTATATCTGAAATAACAAACAAAAATATATACATGTTTGCTTTCAGGGAAGAATAAAGTTTATCTCATCATCTCATATTTTACTGAAAATTACTGTTGATGCTCATTCGGCCTGTCTACATAGAGCTTCATGACCTGATACGCACATTCATCTGTATATTTTTACTAAATAAACACTCATACATGCTTTGACTCATACAAGAGTTTACAAAAACAAAACAGTTGACTTTAATTTATGAAAAACCATAGATCAATACATAATCATTTTTACTGGTACAATTTCTTTGATAACTGCCTTTTTCAGGTGAGTTTGTCCATAATAACAAGGAATATTAAGTTATCCTTTAATGAAGAAACCCCTTCATTTATGTTTGGCTACAAATTGATGTTTGGAAGTAGCAGCTGGTGTTAGGCAGCTCTGTTGTAATGCTAACAGCTAGCTAACAGTCTGTGTGCAAGTCAGTCCCTGGAACATGACTGCAATAACTGGAAAAGTCAGGGACGTCCGGCCAAAGTCATCAGCTCGTGACTACTGTCACTCACTATTGACTGTCAATAGACACTCACCGCTCCCAATCTATTGCAATCAGTAATGCAAACAATACATTTCTGAACAAGTTTTTGCTTAACCAACGACTGAGGCTCTCAAATAAAAATTCTTTGCATCCAGAACAAGGTTGCACATGGTTGCAATGGTGTACCTATTTTTTTTTTTTCATTTCAGTGCATTAGCACAAAATTAAACTGCACCAAAAACATTAATACATAATATATGGTATTTCTCATGCACATTGATAGTTCTGTAAATTGCAAAAAGCAATAAAAAGTGCAGGCCATGGAGGTTAATCATCTGGCGGCTCCTGACAAATCTCTCAGGTTGCCATGATGGCTAGGGTGACCCATTAAATGGGTAAATGAACAGCTAGCAAGCTACACATTGACACACTGCACTGAACAATTTATTTTTTCTGATCCCTGCATATATGAATACAACCAGAATAACCGCTAGATGGAATCAACCCCAAATTTTCTCCATCAGCTACACAGTCTACAGTATTTTGTGGACAGCTACATCCTGGAGTTCATTGTCAATGTCTTGAATAATAATTCGGCTCTACAATGAATGAACATACCAGTGATCATCTGCAGTGGGTTGCCATTTATTGGTTCACCCTCAGAGACATGTTTGGATGTAAAAACAACACACACCTGTCGTTGTCCATGTGGTGTCCGTGCCGGTGCCTCCATCGGGATGGAGCAGAATGCAGGGGTAGCAAAACAAAGCGTTAGCTACTTCACAGCCCGCTAGCCATGTTTTCCGCTCATACCAGCTCCGCGAAAAACCCCGATTATACATTTCCCCCCTTTATAGATACTTGTTTTGGGTTTAAATTTGGTCGGGTGGTCCAGATTCTTTAATTGCCAATTTATCCCGATTACTACAACGACTGAATGGTATTTCTCTTAACGATTTGATCGTGTTGCTCTGAGATGAGGTAATGTTAGCTATGTTGACCGTGAATCCCGCTAGCTTGCTACTCCCGCGAATTGTAACACCGGGTTACGTATGACGAAAGCACGTTAGTGCAAGCCCTTCCGGAATCCATACAGAATACATTGCAGCGTCTAACGTTGGAAAACAAATTAATATGAGTCTTATGAGAATTATCTGGGCGATTTTCACCCGGACTGAAATCGGCCCAAATGGGGCGGGAGCAGCATCCACGGAACAAGCCTTGACGCTGATTGGACCATATTCTGAGACAGGCAGGATTAACTGCCTACAACAGTGACAGATAATGTTAATGTGATTAAAAATCTTAATGTAATTTTTTTTTAAATCCTCTCTTTAACCCTTTGGTGGTGCGTCGCCCAATCGCCCTTAGGTACAAACCGCCCATGCTCTGACTCCTCATTGCTTCAGTCAGCAGCTGTCTGACATTGAAATGCTGTTGACCAACAACAAATGAACTGTGAACGGCCATTTGTCTGTACATAACACTAAAATAGCTACCGCTGTAATTAAGGTGCCTGTCCAGTTGACATGTATGTGGCCACTGAGTTGAGCCAGTGTATTGTTTTCACTGCACAAAGTGACATAATCTTTGACATATGCTGGTCACAAGATGTTTTTTGGACTGATGATTGCAATACCCACATTAAAACACCAAATAATAATCATAGGCTATAGGCTAATACTACGGTGGCCGACAAGGGCAAACGCGCTGCAACGGCCAAAACACCTGCAAAAGAGAAACGCTGCAACAACGAAAACACCTGCAAAAGAGAAAACACAACAGAAGTGCACCAGGCCTGTAGGGGGACCCCGAACTGAGAGATGCTATGAACAAAGTTTGGATAGGTTTACAGAGGCGACATAGAAAAGGTAGGATTTCCATTTATTTCTTTTTAAACACTTGGCCGTCACGTTTTACAATATTATAAAAGTACAGTATTGTTAAAGATGACGGCCAGTTGTTTAAAAAATAATAAATGGAAAACGTACCTTCAGATGTTCTAGCACGCAAAAACACCCCCAATGTTGTATGACACTTTTGATCAAGTAAACAAATGTAATAGAACAATTTAGCACAGCGCTGCGCTGTGATTGGCTGGAGCCCGAGGGGGCGGGGCCTCGTCGCTGGGTAAAATTATAAGGCCCCAACAGGCGTAAAAATAATTCAATAGAAAAATGTATGTATCAATTAAAATTTGTTATTCACCACCAGACTCCACAACTTTCAACATCGCTTTTTATCTACTTTCTGAAATACCACTGATAAATAAAAATCTACAACTTAGTTTCCTTTCAGGGAAGAATAAAGTTTATCTCATCATCTCATATACATTTTACTGAAAATGTAAAAACTTGTAAAAATGTATATGTAAAAATAGGTAAATGTAAAAATGTAAAACTTTTACTGTTGGTGCTGGTGTCTACATAGAGCTCCATGTCCTGATTACAGGGAGCTAGCATACAGACAATAATCTGCATATTTTTACAAAATAGTCATACATGCTTTGACTCATACAAGAGTTTGACTTTAATTTATGAAAAACCATGGACTAATGCATACTTATATTTACTGGTACACACACTTTTTTTTGACAACTCCCTTTTCTTTGAGTTCATCCATAATAAAAAGGAATATTAATTTATCTTTTAATGAAGAAACACCTTCATTTATGTTTGGCTACAAATTTATGCTTGGAAGTAGCAGCAAGTGTCAGGCAGCTCTGTGCTAATGCTAACAGCTACATAACAGTCTGTACAAGTCAGTCCCTGGAACATGACTGCATTAATAACTGAGACCTCTGGCCAAAGTCATCAGGTTGTCACCACGACAGTCACTGGTGTTGACTGTCAAAAGACACTCACCCCTCCCAGTCTATTTCAATAATGAAACTAAAACACTTCAATCTGAACAAGTTTTTGCTTCGTAAAATAAAAATTCTGTGCACCCAGAGCAAAACTTGTAGGAGGCAAACCACAATGTACAACCTGCAAACGAAGAGAGTCCATTTTTTCTTTGAAATGAAAGTAGTTCTGATTTCAACCGGTTTCTATTTGACATCTACAACTTTTTCTGTTTCTAATAAATTAACATCAGTGTTTTTGTTCCAGAGACTTTAGTCCTACAGTTGCAGCTCATTCAGAAGAACAAACTAGAAACTGCAGACTTTAAAATCATAGCTGATGCAAATGAGATATTGAATATTGAAAAAGTTAAAGCAGGAAACATGTAGGTGTACAACACACATTAAAGAACTAAAACACATTTTTTTCCCCCCGTTTATCCAGAAGGTAATCACAATAAATTTGGTAAATCAAATGAGAATAAATGTTTTTAAATATTATTTTAGACAATCTATGAATATTTCACATATTTTTTGTTGTTAGGTAAATTCTTTTAACAAATAGACTCAGAGGACGAACTTCGGTAAGATTATATAGAAGTTTTACTTGCAAGGAGTAACAGTCACACAGCACCTTGGTACAGCATGAGGATCACTGCTCTTAGCTGGGCAGCACATCATTTTAATACTATGATACAAACAGTCATGTGATAGAAGAAGAAAGAGGAGGCAGTTTCCCATGAAACTGCAAAACATCTGGGTTTCGATACTAAGTCTCTTATCAGAAAGTGAAGGTCAGAACAGACTGACCTTAGGAAAAGACAAGAGGTAACAGGCCCTACTCAACAGTGTTTTTGACTTACATTAAAGTAAAGCAGATTAACAAACTTGAGGGTAACATTTTAATTTCTCTAACATTTGTATATTGCGCTGAAATAAACCATAGAATATCAGTTCATGAGGTTCACATCTGAATTAACAAAATTTGAATTAGAGTGCATAATATAATAATAATAATAATAATAATAATCTGGCTCCTCAGAGCTGAAATGAGAGCTTTGGGATGTCCTTCTTCATGGTGGAGTGGGACGACTTTCAGTTTGAGTGAGGAGCAATAAAATTAGGGAATTAGGACCCAAGAAACAAAACAAACAAACAATACATACATGGGGGCATACATCAGGGGAAACAGAAAGTGGGGAAAAACCTAACATAAAAGTGCAGGAAGTACAGATTGGCAGGACATAAACTATCCTACACTTCTCCACATTTCTCATAAATAGCAACATAAAAACATCATCTGAGTTTCCAAACTTTCAGTCCACATTAAAACATTTTGTAACCATGGCTTTGCTCTGTTTTAGAGATAATTATATGCCAGGAATTATATGCCAGGAAAATATAGTACCCCTTGGCTCCAAGGTGGACTCACCCTTGGGCCATGTGCTTTGCTGATACCTTCCCATTTGAGATAGACACATTCCTAAAATACACCAGAGAAAAAAGTTTCCAATAACATAAAAAAATTGAACAGTAAATCAGACATTTAAAATTAATGGGTCATTATTATTATTATTATTAATTATTAGGTGTGCTGAAACAAAATTTAGGTGTATTTGAGCACCCCTTAATAGGGTCTAAAATGACCTAGGTAATATTTCATTTGTCAGTAAATATATATGAAGTTGAAAAAAAATTTTTAAAGCATGCTGTTTTCTCCTATATTTTTCTTGTCACTCTTTCAAAGTTACTCAGCCTAGGCTTGTCATATTACAATGTGATTGACAATGGGCAGTGTCCCAAATGTCCTACAACAACACTGGGCTGCCCACAGATAAGCCTGCCTGTTAATCAGCTTAATATGTTCAGCCATAGGCTGATGCCAATCATATTAAGAATGGCAATCAGCCAACTCATTAATCAGTCGAACTCCTTGGTAAATGCCGCACTTGATGGAGACTTGTGCAATCATCTTGAGGGTGGCCACTAGGGTTGTTTTCCACAGTCCCATTGAGTTCCTTATAAAGGTTCTTAGAGTCCTATTGATGTTGTACAGCTCCAGGCATTCCAGGATCCATGTGTGAGGAGCTGAAACACATGGATCCTGGAAATAGCTAAAGTTCATAAACCTATTGATGTATAGTGTAGTTAATATGATGTTTATGAGTAAAAATAATAATTCAGTTTGTCTTGTCAGCGTACATAGTGTGTATGATTACATTTTAAAGCACCTGTTCAAGTTATTCAAGAGAAAACGTCACAAAAAGAGCTCACACAAATTATGACAAATTCTTCAAAACTAAGAGTAGAAAATAACAGGACACTGATGATGTGCCAAATGAACTTGGTGGCATTACACAGGCTAAAAGTTGACCTAATAAAGGTTGAATAATAAAAATTCCCAAAGATTATAAAACAAAACTAACATTTCTAAAAACAAGTCTTGTAATGCAAGTTAAATAAAAGGACATTGTTAATGTGCCAAATGAGTTAGTTTGGTGACACTACACAGTCTCGCAATTTTAGGCACAATTAATTCACAGCTCACTGTCTGCCTTTCTACGGTTGGAAACAGGCGTCGTTTGTGCTTTAATGGCATCTTGCTTCAGATTTATGGATCCAAAACATTGAATCTGAGCCTGTTTTTAAAGAGGTCTGGGCAGCCTGGGCCACATATAGCGACCCATGTTACAAGGACAAGCACAACAAATCACACTGTCTCTAAATGTGATTCACTGTGAGAACTAGAAAGGTCCAAATGCAAACGTACTCACCGTCTCTGCCGTCGGAACCAGAGGTTTGGCATCTGTGTTTTAGTCCAACACAGCTTTCAAGGCCACAGAATCCCCAACAGCCCAGCAAACATGCCCTTTTAAATGCCGCTGTGGGGTCACTGCAGGGAAAAAAATGGGCCGTGGGTGTCCTGTTACTTGCATGAAATGCACATGCGGGCCCCACACTATTGGGCCCTCAGTCAAGACTCAGTGTAGGGATATATTTATTGGACCTATTCTAAACTGAGTATAGGGATATACAGCTGTTTAGCTGCTGCAGGAACAATGCCTTTCTGCTATCCTATAAACTCTGCCTATAACCGTGGGGCATTTAATTAAAAGTACGAAAACAAGGTGATGTGTAATAAATGTTGCATGCAGACACTGGTCTGTTGGGACCTTTCAGAAAGGTTTACTTTTACTGAGTTTTGAAAATGTAGTGACCACTGTTTTCATAAGTCATATCCGATCAGTGTTTGTGCACTCTGAAATAAAATGACACTTCATACCAGGTATTGTTAAGAGCATGTAATACCCTAAGACAGGGGTCTCCCACTCCAGTCCTCAAGGGCCAGGTATAGTTTGTTTTCCAACTATCCCTGCCCTGCCTGCTGCTGATTACCTGGATCAGGTGTGTTCAGCCAATCAGATGCTGCAAGGGCAGTGACAATTGGAAAAGAAGGACGGTGGTCCTCAAGGATTGGAGGTGGAGACCCCAGCACTTACAGGTTAAAGTGCATGGGCAACAAGTAATCTTTATGCTCATGCCCTCCCATCTTCTGTTGCAAAAATCATTGTCATGCCCTATGATACACAGCTTGTACATAAAAAAAAAAAAAAGAGATAAAATAAGGGTATTTTTATATTGATGTATTTTGCAGGAATTCACTACATAAAGAGATCAAACACCAATTTTAACCCTAGTATTTGACAGTTAAGTAGCCTCCATTGAGTCTAAACTTTATTATGATTTGTATTTTGAAAAGAAAGCTGGTTTTCACACCTAATTGAATCCAATTGGAGTTTGCATTTGAATTGTGAGCATCTAATGATTCTGGTCTCTTTTACTTGTCATTGGTCCAAATGAAGTTTGTTTGGCCCTGTGTCTGTGTTGGGTTGGGCCCCGGACGCCATGTCTGCCTGCCTTACATCTGTGTTCGGGTTGGGGCTTGGACCACAAATATTAACCGTCAATGTATTGTCAGGGTTTTGGGTGAGAAAGAACATCCACTGTAGTTTAGTGTTGTCAAGCTGGATTTAGGAACTCATGTCAATTTGACCAAAGTGCCTCTAAGAAAAAAATTTAAATCTCATATTTTTCTAATTTAACTTTAGCATTCATGTCCATCATCATAACTGCCACATTCACAAGCACAGATATATTAGTAAGGCTTTATGTCAACACATTTATTATTGAACAAACATTCAAACATTATAATGAAATACAAAAATTAAATGCAAATAAAAATGCAAATTAATAACAATTGGTTTGTTTTTTTTTCTTAACTAAACATTACGTGGTTTTTGCCAGGAAATCTGTTTATCCAATACAAAATAATTGCATCTCTGTATGAGCCACCCCTCCTTATTGGCCAAGACAGCTGTCAATCACAATACATAAACAGCTTTATTGGAAAATATTCAGCAAAATTGTGACAGAGATGATTTTTTTACACCACTAATTTATATCATTTGATTCTCTAAAATAACCCTAACCCAACTGTTGTCTTAAATGTGACTAAAAAAGTATTTTTGAAGAAAAATGTACTGACGCATTTCAGCATTTTGCAAAATGTTTCCTATTATGTAAGTTTGTGACCTTTCACCCCATATGTTTGAACTATTAACCTTCTATGTTAGTTCCTTTTTCATGTTGCACACACATCTGATTTTCAGACTTGAAACCTGTAAAGCTTCTGTCATTTAATAGCTCCTGACATTAGTCCATGTTTCCAATATCACATTAATATGGAGAGGGCTGAACCTATTTAATATCAATTGTCCTGCAGGTGTGAAGCCAGCATCTTAGCTGACACAATGTCCAAGTTTTTGTAACTACTGATATCTTAAGCAAATTAGTGTGACACTGATAGAAAAATAAGCTGAGTAAAACTAACCAAAAACCTGAAAACTCTCCAAAACAGTTTAATAACGGCTCAGCTCAACCGACATCAACACAAAAAAACATCTTTAAGTTTCTTTTGTTTCTTAACGGGAAGAAAAAAAAAAAAGAAAAAAAAAAATCAAGACTCCCTGTTGTTCCACTTCTTTTACCATCTTTCTACTTATGGCCTTTGCTGGTCTTGAAGGACACCTGCAGGACTTTGTCTCCTAGTCGATAACCATTCAGGCTGTGGATTGCCATAGCAGCTTCCTCGTAATTCGTCATGGTAACAAAGCCGAAGCCTTTACACTTGTTGGTGTTGAAATCGCGAATGACTTTCACATTGACGACAGCACCAAATGGCCCAAACATCTGCCACAGGATGGCCTCATCTGCATCCTGACCAAGGTTATAAATAAAGATGCACCAACCAGATGAAGAGTTTCCTGAGACCCCTGCCCCTCCACCCAGGTGGTCCACACTCATAGGTGAAAACCTTGAACCAAACAGGAAATACAATTCAAATACATCATAACAATGATTCACTGAATAAACAGGGCCACCACCAACAAATAAAGGCTACATTATCAAAATTAAAGGAAGTCATGTAGAAGCTGTAGTCCACAGCATTACAATTCCACAACACTAATTCATCTGTGAAACAAGAGTCCTGTCAGGTCTTCTATATCCTCAAATGATTAGAAGAAAACTCAACTGTTCCCCCAGAGCCTAAATAACTTGCAACCCTCCCATAAGATTGAAGAAAAGCACAGAGGTGTTGTATAGTCTTCATGGCAGCTTTATATGGATCAGACATAGTCACCCCAGAAAACAACTTGATTCAGTTTAAAAATAAGTTGGAAAAACTGATCTTGTATAATTCTATGAAGAGTTTTGGGTATCACAACTCTCCTGTTATGCTGATGAATTTGTGCTGTGTAAAGCAATCAGATTGCTAAATTTTTATTTATACCAATCCCATAACACAATCTAATGACTGGTCATTTTTTACACTGATACCATTATTGATTTTGATCAATTTTCTGTGGGAAAAGACCTACACATTCAAATATGTCTGGCTAATGACATTTGGGCACATTAAAATAAATTACAAACTTTAAATAACTTACAATTATTACAATTTGAAAACAAACATAAGACTGACCTTTCACTACAAATTTTCTGATGGCGAGTGACAATTGGGCAGCGTCCTTAATTCAACCTTTCCCTGGACAGCAAGTGTGAGGGTTTTGTCCCAGTCAAGCCACTGCCTGCTGTCTCACACTGAGTCTATGTCATAAGGCTTCTAGCCACATCTTTTAAGGCAGATTTGGTGCATGTTCACTTTGTAAACATGACTTAAAATGTGTTTTTTCTTTATGTGCTCTTTGTAGACAAAGTGCTTCTATTGTGCAAGTACAAACATGCCCAGAATAAAATGTCTTTTCCTAAATACTGCATGCTGTGGATCCTACAATTTGTTTTGTGTCAACATGTTATCAGAGCAATCTGTCTTAACTAAGCTATTGTGACCTACAACAAATGAAATGACAGAATATTTATACTGCTTTTGTTTTCATTTAATGTTTTAACCTAACCCTTCATCAAAGAAATATGGTGGTCAGCCTGTTTGTGGGATGGTTTTTCTTTATTAAACAAAGCCACACTTTGGACCTCTTCTTCCTTCCTGCTCATTGCATGTTTCCAGCAGCACAAACAGTTTGATGTAATGACACATGAGTTTCTGCAATAAAAATAATGCTGTCATTGATGAAATGAACTGATAATCTTGGAGGCAAATGATTCTGATCGATCAGACAATTTGGAACGTGTTGTCCATTGCCATCCCTAGCTGCATATAATACTACAGTACAAAAGACATTTGGCTAAATTTATAAAGGCAACATGTCGAAATGAAAGAAAGATATTTGTATTACCTGAGGAAAAATGACATAAAGGCCAATCTGGGACCAAAATAAAGAGGCTAGAAATGGAAAAACTCACATCAAGTATAATGTTAAAGTTTGTGAGCAGCCCAGAACAGTAACCTGATAACTTTGGTGACAAAGGTGCCGTCGCAGTGTTCAAGTGAACAGGACCAGTTACAACATTCTTGTTCTTCTATCATGGGAGACACCAACAGGTGAGCATACCTGAACCTTTGTGCCTGGTGGTGGACGGGTCCTCCAAAGCGCCGTGACTGACCATGATACATCTGGGACATCATCTGGGAATTCCTGGCCTGATTGGGGTTGGCAGCAAACTTTACTGTGATTGGCTCAGAGCTACCTGGGGGAGTGTGCCCGTTCAGGTGTTTTACAGCATCCTCAGCCTCAGCTCGCTTATCAAACCGGATAAAGGCCACACCGCGAGACAAGCCTAAACAGCCAATCACATTAAAGATAAGTCAAAACTGAATAGCGGTGATTAGTAACATGACTGCTGACATGGCTCATCACAGGACAACTACTTGTGGTTACTGAATGTGTCTACCTGATGCCTGGTCCACCAGTACTCTGGAGTTGATGATGCGTCCATAGCGAGCGAACATGTCCTCTAGCTCAGTCTGGCTCAGTGTCCTTGGCAAACCGCTGATGTACAGATTTGCATCTTTGATCATGTCTGAACTTGGACGCGCAAATGAAACCTGCAGGAGGTGACAAGAACTGTTTTAGTCCATTGTCTTCTAAACCGTAAACATTTTACAATGAACAACACCGAATAAAACAAAACATACAGTTACACTGATTCTTTTAACAAAATCCAGAAATAGTTTAAATCCCTTTAAATTCAATATTTTATAAAAAGTTATCCAGAATTGTCCCAAGAAAAAAAAAACAAAAAAAGACAAAATAAATGCATCCAAACTTTTGCAGAAATGAAATCATGAATTTATGAATATCAGAGATTGCCACATCACACTAAACTGAAAAAATTCACAATTTCAGTGTCGACATGTGTAAATATTAAAACACCATGTAAGGGAATAAAATGAAAAACATGACAGCAGAGTTTTAAAAATACCTTCATCCGTCAGACAGTTTGCAGGAGACAGCGCCCTCTACTGTCCAGGGAACATAACACATCTATCAGTTGAGAGAGGAAAATCAAAAAGCACCTGTGGCACTTTACCTTGATAGTTTTAGACTGTAGCCTCAGGCCATTGAGGGTACTGATAGCCCTCTCTGCATCACTAGGGTTAACAAAGTTAACAAAGCCGTAACCTAAACTGTGGCCTAGAGAAACACAAAGGAAAACAACAAAATAAAATAACAAAAGTGTCTGTGGTACAGCCGCCACACATTCTGGGTAGATACAAACATACAAAAGTCACAATCTGAACATAGATGATAAAGCTACAGCCGGAGACTTTCCATACAGTGTTTGAACAGGGTCAACAACAAAATCTTCTGAACAAACCCAGAAAATCCTCAGTTTCTTTAGACCCCATTCAGACCAGTACAGCAATTCAGTTCAAACCCACATTAGGGGTCTGTCTAAACCAGGGGTCTCCATCCTTGGTCTTTGAGCACTACTGTCATGCTTGTTTTCCACATAACCCTGTCCTACCCTCTGCTGATTACCTGGATCAGGTGTATTCAGCCAATCAGAAACTGTAAGGGCAGGGATAATTGGAAAACCAGAAGGACAGTAGCACTTGAGGACCAAGGCTGGAGACCCCTGGTCTAAACAGACATGGGTTAGAGAAACACTGCTCTCCCACAGGTTACGAAATGATCACAGGCTGTCGGTGTGCAGACAATGTTACCAGAGATGGAAAATAACTTTATTAGGGCAATGTATAAAACGACTGCCAACTACAGTCAGAGAAGCAGACTGTGGTCTGGGGTCTGAATGGGGCAACATAGTGAAACCTCCTGTAAAAACCTGTGAACTGTCTAAATCATCTCTTATAACCTGCTGATTTTATGTTTTACTCTCTCAGCTCTTATCAGAAGAAGGTAAAATAGTCTTCTGATAAAAATGCTCACTCTGACAAAATATTTGGTGCTGAAACTTAATCTGAAATGTCAATTTCCTGGACTTGTTCAGAACTAAACTTTCAGGAGCTTCAAACAGTAACAAAAACTATACAAACATTTTCAAAACCTGAAAAATAAAATAAACAACAGGTGAAAACAGAAGTGAAAACATTTGTACATTCTTCTCAAATTCTGTTTCAACATTATAAAAAAAGACTGATGGTTGGGCAATATGACAACAAAAATTCAGACTACAGATTTTTGTTTTCATTCCAGGGTTTCCTTTAAATATCTCAGGTTTTATCACAAAGCCCTAACCAAGTTATACATCAATTAGCTTGACCGATTCAAATGACTACAACTGATAATTCTGTCAGTTGATAAAACACTAATGGCTTAAAAACAGAAATTTCTTTTTTATAGTGTCATAAATATGACATTACATTTACTGTGACGAATACTGATCCATATTGCCCAGCCCTGATTCAATCAGTTACCACCCAATACCTGTAAAACACTCACTGTTGTCAAAATAGAAAATATTACAACAGTGCAGAAAAACACATTCATATGCTGAAAAAAAAAATCACAGAATTGCCTTTTAAAACTAAAACAAAGTTGGTTAAAAACAAAATAACATAATAAAAAACATCTTCTGTGAAAAAAACAAAAAAAATTAAAACACCCCCTCCCCACACACACACACATTAAAAAAGAAAGAAAAAAAAACAAAAAACAAAAAAACAGCTAGAGAAAATACAGAGGAAAAGTTGATGGCTATACTAGCTCTACTACAGTACTACTACTAATCCAACTACTACATTATTTTCACTTGCAGTATTAGTACTACGACAAATATACTCAGTAGTAATGTGGTATTATAGTATTATCACTTAGTGGACAAAATAGTACCACAACACTACTATTTTTTCCTCACAGTAGTACTTCGGTTTAATACTCTTTTGACCATCTGAAGCAGTCAGAGCCTGGAGTGTTCTACTGCACTGCAGGTTTGGTGTAGTACTAGTACTCAGCATTTTCAGTACAGAAGTGATACTGCAGTAGCAGTACAGTAAAGGGAGGTTACCTGCCACTTTGTCCCTGATGAGTTTGGCGGACTCCACGTCACCCACGCTACTGAACAGACTGCGCAGTTCATCCTGACTCATGCTCTGTGGCAGGTAGTTCACGATCAGGTTTGTCCGGGCATCATCTTCCTCCATTGTCTGATCGCCGAACCCGTTATCATACAGCTCCTGGGGGACACAATGTCATTTGTATTACATCACTAACACACTGATAAGTAGATTAAACATACCTGACAGTACTACAGAAAAAAATAAATAACTGACAAATTTAAAACAATATTCAACCAATCAGAGAGGAAAGGTCACCTTTCCGACAGTTCCTTTGATAGTGTGCTGGCTGTCTCTGACATCACTCTGAGACGTCTGAACCTCACACACCTGAAATGCCACACAGGTGTTACACACAATATAAAAAGGATCTATTTACATAGCTCCTTTCAATGACAGGGCAATGCAAAGTGTTTCACGTAAAACAGGAAGGCATAAAAAACCGAAGTGAAGAAGTAAACATTCCAATAAATTAAAAGACTGAACTCAGCTCACCCAGAACAACACTTATCACAGTGGAATAAACTCCAGCACAGTAATAGAGATTAAGAGATTTTGTTTTATTCAATTAACAAAGTTAACTGAATAAAACAGAAACGTTTTTGAGTCTATTTCCAAAGAATCCTATCTCCTTTGGCTCGTCTGGACAGAAAGCAGGATTTCTCTAACGTCAACATCTAACAATCAATGACACTGACAGAACAGCTCACATGACAGGTATAAAACACAGTAATGCCTGACACTCTTCAACCAGCATCTAATTAGAGAGTTACTGATGGACTTACTTTCAGGTACCTGATGTGTCCTCTTCTTAGTGCCATGGAGATGACCCTGGTGATTCAGTGTGTCTGAAAGACACCAGCTTCATGTTATTGATCATGTTTGACCAGTGACAAGCAGTGGTTAGGCAGTATTCAACCTCCAGCTGACAATATCATACTCTAAATGAACCCACATTAAAGCAGCAGGGATGTCTGCTCTGATCAAATATATAATCACACATTAGCAAATGATGAAGAGCAACTCCTAGAGATGTCATAATATCTTGTGATATGAGATCTTGTGGCAAAACGTGACAATATTTATGGTTCAGATGAAAAGCTGTCTGGTAATATCAGCACTTAACAGCACTGCATCAGTTACTGTAATATCTTCTCTGCACCACAAGCATTTCAGCCACATGTATATGCATGTTATGCACTGCATAGCCCCTTGTCAATAACACATCTCAGGCGAAGTGTTTGGAAGTCTTCTGTTTGTGTCTATATTGGGCGGGTGTTCACTCGTGCATTGGAACCATTTACTTTACAAAAAGCAGAGAAAAGCCTGCTGGGAAAAGGAAAATCTACATCCAAACAGCAACAGTGTTTGATGTGCTGCAGGACTGCAGAATAAACCCACGGTAAAACACAAAAAATACATGGCAAAATACCACACTTGAAAAGAGCTGCATGTTCAGTTACATTAAAAAAAAAAGTATTTGCCCCTTCCTGATTTTTTATTGTTTTGCATATTTGTCACAGTTAAATGATTCATATCATCAAACATTCCATTTGTGGCTAATGGCACTCATGATGGTTCACTGGAGTCCCAAAGCCCTAAAAAATGGCTTTGTGATCCTTTCCAGACTAATGCATGTCAGTGACTTGGTTTCTCATCAGTTCCTAAATTTTTTTTAGTTTGCGGCATGATGTGTTGCTTTTTGAGATGTTTTAGAGTGCTTCACTTTACCAGACAGGTTCCATGTCAGTGATTTCTTGATTTGACACACATTCAGACAGTAATCAGGCCTGGGTGTACCAAGTGAAATTTAACTCAGCTTTGCAGCTAAATGTGCTTAATCACAATTTGTTCATGACTTAGCAAGAGGGGACAGCTTTCTTCTCATAAAAAACGAAATCATGATTTTAAAAACTGTATCCTGTATTTACTTGGGTTATCTATATGTCACATATTTCTTCCTTGAAGATTTCTTAAAAATAGTGTTACAGTACCGTGTCGTTTTGTGACCTGAATGTATCATCACACACAAAGTAACTACATCCTCAAAATCCACTACAGGCCCAATGAAAAATGAAAAACAGAACAGTTTACTTGTTATGTTGGGATTAGAAATAAACCTCAAATCTGGTTTATAAAATCTGGCGGCTTTGTGGAGCCATCGTAAAACTAATGGGGTATAAATTAATGTTTATTTCTATTTTAATATGTATCTTAAAAATATAAAACATTACCCATGAGTACATTTCTCAGATTAAAACAGATTTCTGCTCGGTGTTTGCGGGTCTGACATAAAGCGACAGATCCGGATTATTCCGTGTGGAACCTTCCTACTCAGATGAAAAGATGAGCTGGTCTTGTTTCTTTTGTTTGTTACTTCAATACTTGAATAAAGAAAAATACGTAAATTACTAACACGAAGCTAACGCCAGTACACGTTAGCACGCTAGCACCATGGCCTTAGATGCGCTATTCGGGTAACGGCGTAAAATAACGTTCCTAACAGACGTCAGATTCCTCACCTGTACCGGTGGTCAACAGATAATTCGTAATTTGAACTCTCTCTTATATGAAGCCGTTGGTAGATGTTGAGCTGATGCTTCCACAACAACTTTTATTCGGGAATTAGCTGTAAGCTAACGTTAGTCCTCGCTCCACACAAAGGCAAGTAACGTACACCGAGGGAAGTATCGCGAGACCACAGACTTCTTCTATATAATTACAGGTGTACTATTTCCTGAACATCACCGCCTACTGGATGTAGAGAGAAACACTATCTGCATTTAAACTGCTCAGTCTCCAAAAGTGAGGAGAGGAGAGGAGAGGAGAGGAGAGGAGAGGAGAGGAGAGGAGAGGAGAGGAGAGGAGAGGAGAGGAGAGGAGATGAGAGGAGAGGAGGGGGGAGGAGGAGAGGAGAAGAGGTGGGAGAGGGGAGGAGAGGAGAGGAGAGGGGGAACGAGGAGGGGAGGAGGAGCGGGCGAGCGGAGAGGAGAGGAAGTGAGGTGAAGAGAGGAGAGGAAAGGAGAGGAAAGTAGGAGGGGAGGAGAGGAGAGGAGAGGAAAGGAAAGTAGGAGGGGAGGAGAGGAGAGGAGAGGTGGAGTGGAGGAGAAGAGAGCAGAGGAGATGAGAAGAGAGGAGAGTGGAGGAGAGGAGGGGGAGGAGGAGAGAGAAGAGGTGAGGAGAGGGAGAGGAGAGGAGAGGAGAGGGGAGGAACGAGGAGAGGAGGAGGAGAGAGGGGAGGAGGAGGAGAGGGAAGTGAGGTGAAGAGAGGAGAGGAAAGGAGAGGAAAGTAGGAGGGAGGAGAGAGAGGAGGAGAGGAGAAGAGAGGAGAGTAGGAGAGGTGAAGAGAGGAGAGGAGAGGAAAGGAGAGGAAAGTAGGAGGGGAGGAGAGGAGAGGAGAGTGGAGTGGAGGAGAAGAGAGCAGAGGAGATGAGAAGAGAGGAGAGTGGAGGAGAGGAGGGGGGAGGAGGAGAGGAGAAGAGGTGAGGAGAGGGGAGGAGAGGAGAGGAGAGTGGAGGAGAAGAGAGGAGAGGAGATGAGAGGAGAGGAGGGGGGAGGAGGAGAGGAGAAGAGGTGAGGAGAGGGGAGGAGAGGAGAGGAGAGGAGAGGGGAGGAACGAGGAGAGGAGGAGGAGAGAGGGGAGGAACGAGAGGAGAGGAAGTGAGGTGAAGAGAGGAGAGGAAAGGAGAGGAAAGTAGGAGGGGAGGAGAGGAGAAGAGAGGAGAGGAGGAGAGGTGAAGAGAGGAGAGGAGAGGAAAGGAGAGGAAAGTAGGAGGGGAGGAGAGGAGAGGAGAGGAGAGGAGAGGAGGAGAGGAGAGGAGAGTGGAGTGGAGAGGAGGAGAGGAGAGGAGGTGAGGTGAAGAGAGGAGAGGAGAGGAGGGAATAGTATTGATGCTCAGTGATGATGAGTTGCCCAGTAGTCTAGGCCAGTGTTTCACAAATTATTATTATTTGTTGTTGTTGTTGTTGTTTTCTGTTCTGTGAATGATCTTTGGTGTCCATGCAGCTTGCTTTATGGCGTCACAACCCACGTGTGTGACGTTGCGGCGAGATTTCCGCTGCGGAAGCCGTTGCTGCATGTAAACAAAGCGGAGTTACAGCAGGTCTAATGACGAATGATCTAGTTCTGAATCCTAAACCAGTAAAACGGGCCTGACTTTCTACACGATGGAGCTCTGCTGCGACTAAACAGGAACCAGAAACATGTCCATGGAAGACCCGTTCTTCGTCGTCAAAGGGTCAGGACACCGTACTGATCGAGCTAATGTTAACAGCGACTAACGCAAAGCTTAGTCTGTCGAGAACTGATAGCCAATCGATAATCAATATATGTGCAATATATTCCCTAACCCTTTGACAGCAATCGCATAAACAGCTAACACTCGCCGTCTTATGGGCGAGTTAGCATTAGCATGTTAGTACAGAGCTCGTCTATGCTCAAGAAGATTCACACTCCGAGTTTATAATCAGATTTAGGTTTGATTCGATTTTGCAGTGAAATAAAGATTTCTTTCGTTTTAAAGAAACAGCAAAGTTGTTTTGGGAATTCCTGTTAATGTTGATAAATTTTAGATGTGATGTTTGTCTCGATTGGTGGGGAAATTGTTTATTAATCATTAATGAATTTATCATTCATCAGATTGTTGTAGATCAGTTTTATTTTTGATGGTGGATTCTGTATTAACTGGATTCAGTGTTAACTTCAGTTATTCATATTAAACTTGAATATTGGTATTGCAGTTAAGCTGTTGCTTTCCAGCAAGTTGTGCTGATTACAAACTGGGCCGGACAGATTTAGTTGAAAAGTTTCAAGTAAAGTAAAGTAGTTGTGCTTGCTCTGATGTGCTACATTTTTTAAAAATCTCTACGTTAACACAGACCCACAGAGCTACAACAGATAGTATGATGTTGTGCATTAACAGTGAGGTCCAGAAGGCAGTGAACGCAGCACAGAGCCTCCATCACAGATGGAGGGAGCTACTGCAGGAGGGGGGTGTAGCGTCCAAAGAAGAAATGGACTGGACAACTAACGAACTGAGGAACAGTCTTCGGTCCATCGAGTGGGACCTGGAGGACCTTGATGAGACCATCAATATCCTTTGAACACAAAGATCACTTGACCTGCAGCTGCAGTCACATGATCGTCACAGATGTGTTTATTTCTATGAGTTCAGGTATTAGAAGTGTGGACGTGTTTCTTAACGGACAGTAAACGCATTGTTGAGTCAAACCCAAAGAAGTTCAACCTGGACACAGCCGAGCTGTTGAAGAGGAAAGCCTTCATCACTAGCACCAGACAAACTGTGAAGGTAAATGTCATTTATAACTTTAGTGTTAATGACTTGGTGTTTACAGAGACTTAACATTATTACTGACTCGCTACTGCCCATTGTGAGTTGGTCTGATTGGCTAAGATGTATCAAAGAATTAATTGAAATGATTAACTACTGACTGTTTTTCTTGAAGGAAATGAAAGAACAGATGTCGAGTCTAGCTGCCGTCTCTGTGGACAAAAAGAATCAACTTGTAAGTGCACCACACTGTACTTGTCATGTAACTGACCAAATCTCTTAAAAGACCCTTTTCCTAAAAACTATGAAGGACATTTAAAGATTCTTTGACCCAAAAAGATGCCTGACAGGAATCAGAGGCCTCTGGACACCTTCAGAGAACCAAATTGAAGGAAATTCTTAAAAATACCTTCAGTTACCACTTTCTCAAAACCCTGCAGAGGCTTAGAAACAACCTGGAGATTAGGGTGTAGGTATCGTAACTCCCTGGATATCTCTTGGATGATGTATAATGTCTAACAATGTTTATATCTTAACTGTATGTGTATTGTGATGCCCAGGCTTTGCCAGCTGAGCGTGGTGCTCAGGGTCCGATGTGGCAGCCTGGTCCTGATAAATACAGCCGACTAGACCGTCAGCTGCAGAATGCCAACTCTCAGTTTATAGAGGAGCAGCAGGTTCAGCAGCAGGTACAGTTAAATCAGAGCCATAAAACAGCTAATAAAAGAGAAATAATCTCATATTAGTATAATGATATGACAATTTTTTGATATTGCATTATAAAAAAAAGTAGTTGTAGGATAATAATAATGTGGCTGGGGCTAATGTCATTGGTGTGTTAATTTCAAAAATGTATGTCCATATATAACTATATATGCGTGCTTGTAGCTGATAGCAGAGCAGCAGGATGAACAGTTGGAACTTGTGTCAGGATCAATTGGAGTCCTGAAGAACATGTCAGAGAGGATTGGCATGGAGCTGGACGAACAGGCCGTGTAAGAAACCCAAGACTGAAAATATCCACTAAAAACAATACACCCTAAATTTTGTGTTTATTTTTCAGAACCAGTTTATGTAATTTATGTTGGACTGTTTATACAACTTTCTTTGCTATTGTGTGTGAGTTCAATTGTAACTACAACTACAGGAGGTAGAGTTCAACAACCCACTGCCCAGTTTGTTCACTTGTGTTGTTTCCTCTTGTTCCTTTAGGATGTTGGATGATTTCAGCCATGAGATGGACAACACTCAGTCCAGACTGGACAACGTCATGAAGAAACTGGCCAAAGTGTCTCACATGACCAGCGGTAATCTATCTGGCAACAGATGATGTCAACCTGAGGATGTCCACTGACAGAAATAAAACAAAACACATGAGCAACATCAGGAGAAAATCTTTCATTTGAAGCTTTGAATGATAGCTTTTACTCCAACATATTTTTCAGCTGAACTGGTTTCACATTTCTGTTAAACCAGATTTTAGTCTTGTCTATGTCTAATGTGATCAATGACTTGAAGTGATCAGGTATCAGTCATCATCAATCTCCCCTATATTACAGAGTCATAGTACTGCAAGTCTTTTTCCACAGATCGTTGTGGTTGTTAGTTAATACTACTTCTCCATGTCCTTACAGATCGTCGTCAGTGGTGTGCTATCGGTGTGTTGCTCGCCATCCTCCTTGTCATCGTCCTCCTCTTCTTTATTCTCTGATTGATGCCTACAACTGTCAGCACAGATCTCATTTAATCCTGTGTTTACTGAGCTCTGGTGGACTCATTATCTTATGTGTATTATCATCATCATCATCTTCCACCTCCGGACTTTTATCTAACTGCTGTCAGCACAAATATCTGGAGGTGAGCTGCTGTTAACCGTGACTGTACTGGACCCTGCTGGACTTTGTTGGACTCTTCTGGTGTCTGCTATAGCCAGGACTGAGGCTCTCACTGCGTCTCATCTTAGTCATTAATTGACCCAAAAATGGACTCGTGGTTTTTAATGGACTCTACTGGACGTGCTCCTAATTTGACAAAATTTTGAGTCCACAATTCCATTTGATTTGATTCGACGTATATAGATAAAGATTAGTGTTGCATAAAATGCTTCTCAAAATTTACATTCACCAATTGAGCAACACTGTATAATTAGACAACGGTAAATTTCACATTGGAGACTAAACTGCAAACACGTCATGCTTATAAAACTATTTTCCCCAGCAGATACAAAACCACAAAAATCCAACTGACATCTATAGTTCTACAGAACTTAAAAACTAATTGTTCTCCAATGCAGCTACACATGGTCTTAGGTCCACACATTTATTTAATGACCAGACGGAACTCAGACAAACTGACTTTTGCTCTGCTTCCTGTTCCTGAGAAGATCAGGCATAATAGCACAGAATCCACAAACTGTTCACTCAATGTCCACAGTGTCACATCTGGGAGCTAGAGGTAAAAATTTAATTTAATTTATTTGTTTAGAATGCATTTCACAAACTAATATGTCCCAACACACTTTTATAACTACAATGATAAATAATAAATAAAATGAGCAATTACCATCAAGAAAAACAAATTGATGAAAAGTAATAAAACATACACAGTAGTAAAAATAAAATAGACACACAGTAGTAAAGCTAAAGTAAAATTCTTGAGCAGAGCAAACATAGCTCAGACCAGTGAGTGGTGCCTATTTGCAGTGTGGCCACCGTCAGTCAGCTACTAATCCTGAATCCTGATGGTGTCATAAACTGCAATTAGTCCACGAGAACTGTTTATGTTAGTTTATAGACTGTCGAGTCTCAAGGCGGCTAATATAGCCAGGTATAATGAAATAAAGTCAAATAAAATTACCTTTTTGACCACTTTGGAAAAACTAATTTTACTTGCATCATGCTTCCCAAACTGAACCACTTACACACAGCTCTCCATTGCTTTCTCACATTTATCTCGGCTGTTACATGTTTACTGAGAAATGGCGCAAATATAAATATCTGTCTTGTGTGTCGAAGAATCAGTATTGGATGCTTCAACTAAAACTTGAGCTAAATCAAAACCTTTGATACTTTTATTCATCCCTACTGGAGGGTTGAACTGTTTCACTGTTAAAATCATAGTAGATGTCAAAGTTCAAACAGGTGGAAACATTTTGGTGTTTGTTTCAGTGTTTTTTAAAGGGCTGAAAATAACCATTTTCATTCTATTTGAGTACCAATTTAACTTAAGCGCACCTCCATTTAAAAAAACAGTTCAAATCTGTTAACCTTAGTAGAATCCTGTTTTAAACTCCACTTAACTCCAGTTAAACTATTTTCATTTCAAGTTTAGTGCAATTGTAGCTCATTGGTTTGTGGAAAACACTGAAAACTGAAACTGAAAACACTTTTTTGAAACTGATGTAAAAACACTAAAACTTTGCATTGTTTCTGTGTTTGCACATTGTGTGACTTTGTTGTGACAAAAAATGTTGCAGTGTGTAACATTTTTTTTTTTATCTCATTTTATTTGGTTTGTTTCTTGTACCATATTGATCAGCAGACTCCACAGTTTATTGATCAGTTTGTTGACCAGCAGTTTTCTGCTATTAAAACTGTTACTACTTCAAACCAGCATTTTCTGCTGCTATTTCACAATAAAAGCCTTTTCTCCCAGGAAAATCTGAAAGGCTTTTAATATGAAATCGCAACACAAAGTGCAGTCCTGAAGTTTAGCAACTGAGCTAGCTGCATGCTTGATATAAATTGGCTGAAATCAAATTGAAGTGAGCTATTAGATGAAGCAGCCAATCCTTCATCACCAGTTTATGGTACGCATGGCGGTAAAGTCTCAACATTATAAACTCCCTGTTCTAATGAAATGAAACCAATGACAATAGATCATTCATTATTATCAGTTAAAAACAAACTCATCTCCAATGTTTATTCTGTCAACATGTTTAAATAAAACCTGTGCTGATGAGCTTGAAAGCCACGTCTGACCTTAGAACACATGTATGGTCAAATCTGCAGACAATCCATTAACTATTTTATTATACTTCTGTAAATTCATCCCTTAATCACTGACCTAAAATTGCCAATTAAGTAACTTAATTTTATCATCATTAATAGTAAACAAATGGAATTCCATGCTCCAACTATGCCGGTTGCCAGCCACTGTCAGAACTCAATTTCATTTTTATTTTAGTTGAAAATGCAAGATGTTCATGCTAAATAAGAGTTTTAAGTTTTAAAATCATCCCTCTGCTGAAATTCCATAGATATTAAAAGAATATACAATTCTAAATATAATTTTCAGGTGATTTATTTTCCTTGGCTTATCCATTAGCTATTCCCCTAAAATATAATTAAAATACCTTAACTGCATCAATTAAGGGACTAAATAACTGTCGTCTAGCAAAATATTTTTAATCATTATCTCCAGGCTTTAAAATCTCCAGCAAATAAATTCAGGGATTCAGCACTCTGTTCAGGCGTTAGTAATGGATTGATCAATGGGCTGTAATAAATTCATTGGATTTAATGCATAATTTGCATAAATTACAGCAGCTTTAAGGATTAAACACCTGTTAAACATTACCAATCATGAAAAACATTTCTTAAAGTGCAACTTGCAGATTTGAAACCCCAGTGAATCAATGTATGAGAAAATGATGTTGAAACTATCCATCAATCCATTTTCTGCTATTTTATCTGGGGCCAGGTCGTGGGGGCAGTGGTCTAAGCAGAGACGCTCAGACTTCCTTCTCCCCAGACACTTTCTCCAGCTCTTCTGGAGGAACACCAATGTATTCCCAGGCCAGCCAAGAGATAAAGTCCCTCCAGTGTGTCCTGGGTCTTCTGCAGGGCCTCCTCCCGGTGGGGCATGCCTAGAACAGGTGTTCTAGGCGTCCATGGGGCATTCGAAACAGATGCCCGAGCCATCTTAGCTGGCTCCTCTCGATGTGGAAGAGCAGCAGCTTTTCTCCGAATTCCTCCCGAGTCACCGAGCTCCTCCCCCTATCTCTAATGGAGCGCCTGGCCACCCTGCAAAGGAAACTCATTTCAGCCGCTTGTATCCCCAAACTGGAATCTCCCCGGCCCCTGGCTGTGTCTGGAAATTCTGTCCATAAAAATAATGAACAAAACCAGTGATAAAGGGCAGCCATGCCGGAGTCCAACATTCACTGGGAACAGGTCTTACTTACTGCCGGCAATGCGAACCAAGCTCCAGCTCCGTTCGTACAGAGACCGGACAGCCCTTAGCAGAGGGCCCTGGACCCCATACTCCCAGAGCACCTCCCACAGGATGCCACAAGGAACATGGTTGAATGCCTTCTCCAAGTCCATAAAGCACATGTGAACTGGTTGGGCCAACTCCCATGAACCCTCGAGCAACCTGGAGAGGGTATAGAGCTGGTCCAGTGACAAAAACTGCATTGTTCCTCCTGGATCTGAGGTTCTACTATCTGCCGAATTCTACTCTCCAGTATCCTGGCATTGACTTTCCCGGGGAGGCTGAGGAGTGTGATCCTCCTGTGGTTGAAACACACTCTCCAGGTCCCTTCTTGAAAAGAGGGATCACCAACTTGGTCTGCCAGTCCAGAGGTACTGTCCCTGATTGCTACAAGATGTTGCAGAGGCATGTTAGCCAAGACAGCCCAACAACATCCAAATACTTAAGATACTCAGGGCGAATCTCGTCCACCCCTGGTGCCTTGCCATCAGGGAGCTTCTGAACCACTTCAGTGACTTCAACCTGGGTGATGGATGGATCAGCCTCCAAGTCTTCAGCCTCTGCTTCCTCTATGGAAGGTGCATTGGTGGGCTTGAGGAGAATCTCCAAGTATTCCTTCCACTGTCAGACAATGTCCCCAATAGAGGTCAACAGCTTCCCACTTCCAATGTAAACAGTGTTGGCAGAGCACTGCTTCCTCCTCCGGACTGTTTGCCAGAACTTTGCGAAGCACACTTGGCCTGCCAGTACCTCTCAATTGCTTCAGGAGTCCCACAAGCCAGCCAGGCTCGCTAGGACTCCTTTAGCTTGATGGCATCCCTTACTTCCGGAGTCAATCACCGGGTTCGGGGATTGCTGCCATGACAGGCACCAGAGACCTTACGACCACAGCTTTGAGTGACCGCGTCAACAATGGAGATGGAGAACATTGTCCTCTCGGACTCAATGTCCCCAACCTCCCTCAGAATCATTTGAAGACTCCTCTGATAGAGGGTTCAGCCAGACATTCCCAAGAGACCCTCACAATTCGCTTAGGTCTAAGCGAGTCTGTCCAACAACAGAACACCACTTGGGTTGAGATCAGGGAGGCTTAGTGGCCGAAGGCAGGAGCCTTGACGACCTGAATCCTGGACACTGAAACTGGCTCTGAATGTTGACATTGAATGTTGAAAGTAGATTTTTAAAAAATAAATATATCTTCATATATGCACTGAAGTAACAGAGTTGTTTTTTAAGGGAATAATCCCATTTTTTAAAAGACAAATTGGATGTAAATGGATCACTTAAAGTTAAAAACAGCAAACAAATAGATCACATTTTTATTTTGGACACTGAAAATGTTGAAAATGTATACTGTCATATCCATATTATAGACTATAAGGTCATAAATATGAAAAAGCTATATATATAAAAAATCTTTATTGAATAAATTTTAACCTGCAAGTTGCTCTTTAAAATCATATAAGGTAAAAAAAATTGGTCTTTTTACTTAAACTGTGCACAAAGTATACCTTTACATACAATAATACACTAATGTATTATATATCAAATACCTCAATTATATAATCATTAGTAAGTAAATTAATGGAATGTTTAGGTTAAAAAAAAAAATCATACTCATTTAAGACATAATTCCATTTTTATTCATAATTAAAGTGAAATTGGGTTCAGGTTAAAAGTAACCCAAACCATAAACTGCATAAAATCCACTCCTTTATATCCATTAAACAAGATTGCTTCTGCAAGTGCAAATTCAAGGTTGCACTTTAAATTAAAAATTATGATTAGATATGGTTAGATTTTTTTATTTACAGTGTGTTATTCTTTACCTCTCTATACAAAGAACAAACTTGCTTTTATTGCATCGACACCAACATTGTGTTGGATGACCAGAGGAAACTGGTCTAAGTCTTTACCTCTTCATGTTTGGTGGTGCATTGTTTACTCCCTGTAGTTTTGATGTTTGCTGTTAAGCAGAGCAGCCATGTTGCTGCCACAGTTCAAACAAGGTCCTGAAAGCACATCCACATTGTAATCTCTGTTAAAGCAGCCATTTTAAAGTCTGAGGAGGAAACTGTCTAAAAATCAGCATGTATATATATATATATACACAGGTTCGACAAGCTGATTTAAGTGACCATAAACTGTTAAAATAAAAACGTCACCAAATAAACATTTGAAAAATGCATCTGGATGTTTTAGGCTCCTTTTCATAATTATGTTCTGCTTAAAAAAAATGTAATTAAAGACCAAAACCAACATCTTAAATCAGATGTGCCTCAGGCCTCGATTAGGGTCTTTTGTTGTTCCTACTTTTCGCCACGTTTATAACTAACATTTTTGCGTTTACTGTCCACTAAGGGTCAATAATGTGTTTACTAGTTCCCAATAATTGTGAAACATAAATATCTTTACCTTCCCCTAATTAAGGGGAAGTTAAGATATTTTTACTTTCCCTTAATTTTCACCTGAAAATCTGAGAATTTGACTTGAGGCATCAATTACAAACAATATGAGGCTGCTGGTTCTGTTTTCTGTCAACCACATCCTTAGTTGTCAGCTCATTTGAAAACATAATCTAATTTATTTTCTGGCCTCAGCTGATTAAAATGGCATTTTAAACATTTGAACGTTTGCTAGGGTCATGTGACCCAAACAGAGAACATCACCTCCTCTGACTGGTCAGTCTGCTGTGGTGGGGCTGAACTTTGGACAGGACTTTATGAGGTGGGTCTGTCATGGTCATTACACATTTCGTGTTTGCTGGGAAAGATGTTACCGGGGCCACGGTTTGAAGGGGGGGGGGTGAGGCTCCTGTTGTCGTCATTGTTCCTGTTGTCGTCGTGGTGACAGAAGAAGGGTTATTTGTCACCATGGCAACAGGTTTGGTCAGAGTGGACTGGATCTCAGCTCTCCGTGCCAAAGCCGTTCTTAACTTCTCCCTCATCTGTTCAATCTGTTCCTGCAAGTCTTCAAGCTCGCCAGGGTGGGGCGGGGACACATGGGTGGGGGATGGGACTGCAGCTGCAGGGGGAGGAGCTGCAGCTGCAGGGGGAAGGGTGGAGACATTGGGTTTGGCGGACAGTGAAGAAGAGGAGGAGGACGGGACAGACAGCATGAGGTTCGCAAATGACGCCACTGGTCCTCCATTTTCACACAGTTTGCTGCTTTGCCCTGGCCTCAGCTTCGTTGTACCGTCCCCATCAATTTTAGTCTCACCTCCCTTGGCATTGGATGCGGCAATGCGAGCAAGCAAGCGGCGAGTGTTTAGGGTCTCCAAGTTGAAGTGGACTCGTTTGAAGTCTCGGGCATCCGTGACGGCTGCAGCATTAGTGCTGGTTTCGTTGTTCCACTTGGCTGAGGCTCCGGGGGCAGGGGGGCCCTGAGGGGGCTGAGGCCTCTGCAAGTTGCAGCTGAATTAAACAGAGAAACAGAAAGGTGCATTCACAGCATATGTGATATGACCAATAGCTCCAGGAGAAGGGGGTTAGTGAAACTTGAGTTGTTTGTTTTAGTAGTTTCACATCATCAACTTTTCTACCTTCGGTTAAAATGAGTCCCATTATCCCCTGCGCTATGATGGGGTTACAAACCTCTTCTCTCTCTCAGCTCGCTGCCTCTTCACATCTTCATATGTCATGTTCAGGGCTCGATGGATCTTCTGTTAAACACACAAAACAATCCATATGTTGGTACCAGCCCAGAATTACACCTTTTTCAGAACCTCAAAAGTTTCAATAAACTGTATTCATTATCAAACACTGAATTTGTCTCATGTTCTCCTCTGACAGGAGTATAAACCATAAAAATGCTACTTGTGTTAATCCGATAACACTGTACTGAGACAGAAAGACTCTCAAAGACTCACCTGTGAGGTGTGCAGCCAGTACTTGAGGTTCTGTCGGCGGCGGATGTGTGGTAAAATAAGTCGATAGAAACCGTGTTCACCAGCCAGGGTCAGCAAAGCTCCGCCCACTCCAACACACAACAACACAAAGAGTCCAGAAAAGTGACTGATCCCCATCTGAAGAGTCTGACAGAGTGGAGACGGAAACATTTAGGTTCTAGAAAAACCTTGCCTGCATGAAAGAAGAAAACAGTAGTAAAAGATACAAACTGTGGGAAAATAAACACAAACTAATGCATCAAATCTTCAGGGTCGTTTATTTAATGGGCTGGCTCCTGTTTTTCAGGTGCAGAAGCAACTTGTTTGAGCACCTGCATCAGCTTCAGTCTTGTGTTTTTTTTGACAGTAAAACAATGCTGAGTCAAAAAGCCTAAAAAACCACAGACACAGATTAACAATAAACAGACCCAAAACAAGAACAGAAAAACAAAAACACCACAATTACTATTGTGTTGTAAAATCTATGGTTACTTTCATTCTCACATTGTTTCAGGGAGTGAAAGTGGCCTGCAGGGGGTAGTAGCTGAACAGCTAATATAAACATACCATATTACTGTCAGTACTACAACTATACATGTGTACTGTACACACAGTGTACTGGCAGCATTCTGTAGTCTTCATAAGCAAATGAAGCTCAGTCACCTTGAAACCGAGAACGCTTGAAAGGTAAAAACTGAACAATAGAAATAAAAAGTGTGAGGAGCCACAGTTTTATGACAAATCACAATATTCTGGCTGGTGATAGTGTGATAGTGTGACCACTGGTAAAAGGTTGGAAAAATTGAACAACTTAACCTTGAGTGGAGATTAACTATCAGTCTAGGTGCTCAGTCAGGGTAGGGACTTCTAGTAGTTGAGTTGAAACTTTTCACTATTCATCCGAGTAGCTTCTTCAGTCTAAGAGGAAGTTCGTTAGATATCTCAAATTTATCCTCCAAGTTAGTTTCACTCCACCCTTGGCCTGAATAGTGTGATTAGGTGAAAAATGGAAATGAGTCTTTTCAGGCTAGGGGGGTAATCTCCCTGACGGAAAACAGGATATCTTGCTCTATTTTCACTTTTTACTTCACATCTCCCAAATTTTCTGAAATCATATTTCATTTTTAATTCATTGTATTTCTAAATAATTAAGAGGGAAAACTGAAAGAGAACTAGAGAAGCAGCCTTGCTATAACAAGTCAAAAAAGAGCACATTGGTGCTCCAACTCTAATTTCCCACATTTATAAAAACACAAATAGACACACTGATAAGCCACAACATTAAAACCAAAGGCAGGTGAAGTGAATAGTGATGCTCTAATTACAGTGGCAGTGAACGCCCCATGCTGTGCCTGGTATCTCCACAATCCCCACAAAGAAAAGGTACAGCACACAGTGTTGGTGTTCCCTGGCCACAAAACAACACTATGTACTTTGCCAGATTGCTTTTTTTCCCAGTGGTATCATGGGAACACCAGGGCGTTGGGGAGTAAGGAAGGTAGCTTGTGCTTAGGCACCTGATGAGTTAACTGTAGCTAGTGTTAGAACACCCTAAGTTCTTAAAATTGATTAATTGGAAGCAGGAAAAATGAAATGTAAGGATCTGATTGATGTGTAGGACCATTTACCAAAGAAGAACAGTCAGTGAACTCTGGGCAGAGTCATGGGCACCCAGGACTCATTGATATGTGGTGAGTCCTAGTCTGATCCCACAGAAGAGCTGCTGCAAAAAAATAAAAAAACACTGCTGCAAATCTTCTACCTGCTGTGACAGAGAGGTGTCAGAACCAACAGGGGTCCAGCTCACTGTAGTGGGGTGTAGTGCAGACCAGCCACAGTGTCCATGCTGATGCCTGTCCACTATTGAAAGCTCTTACTATGGACATGTGAGCCTCAGAACTGGATCATGGAGCAGTGGAAGAAGTAGGCCTGTTCTGATGAACTAAGTTTCCTTTTCCATCACTAATAACTATGGGTGTGAGGGCTATAGGGCAGATGTCATTCATGCAGGCTGTGTTAGGCACAAGTTTTGAGGCAGGTAGGGAAGGGTTGGGGGCTTGTAGTCAGATATTATTTGAAACCCCTGCCACAAGCACCAAGTTTATTGTCAGTGAAGTGGCTGTTGAGCTTTTGTCCATACAACCGCTTAGCCTTCATGCTCTTAACAGAGTGTGTACCTCCAGTCAGCCATGGTTCCTGATTGGCACACTGCTTGATGGTTTTCACAACAGTCACATCATCAATGCATTTACTGACAATGACAGACTGCGTACCGCTGCAAGTCAATGATGTTGTCATGTGTTTCTGCCACTGTTCTTTCAATAGTCTTGCACTGACGGTGTCACCTCCTGTGGACATACTTTGACTTTCCTATGAAGAGATCTCCTTTGTGTCACTCTAGGTCTGTACACAGGCATTTGCATCACAGCCAGGTGATCAGATTTGCTGATGTGCGCCATGTATGGAAGCCTTTTCAATGCAGTGTCTCACCACCTTTCAAATAATTGAATGAATGAACGTTGCTTGAGTGGGCATGTTTACTATGGAATCTGGACTATCTTCATCAGGCAAGATGAGGAGAGGGTTGGCTGAAAGCTGGGTGGGACTGGCCTGCAGCTATATACATATATATACATATGTAAATCCATGACTGACCTCTGTGACAGCAAAGACTCTGTTTCCACAGGGAACCACTTTGTACCACTTGTCATGCAGCAAGTCCATGTATCCATCTGACTTATATCTGCTGATGAACTCTGAGATGTTGGAGGTCAGAGGAGAATTCTGAGGAAGACCGATACCATAACCTGTCAGTAATAAACATCAATAAATAACAGTAAATAACAATAAACAACAGTTGTCAACACAATTAAGTCAGATTGAAGGCATTAACAGTCACTCTTTTAGAGGGATGGTGATGTAATTAAACACAGAAAGTAAACACTTCAAATGCTTAAACTGAAACATTAAACAAATAACATGAACTGCTCCAGCGCAGACACATTCTCAGGATGTTCGGTGTGCAGTCTCTGAGCTCATTCCACAACTACATGGGCGCCCACTTCTAGGGATCCACAGAATTAAACCATCTCTGTTCAAGACAGCTAGACTGCGGACTGATAAAGATCTAAACACTTTGAGATTACTCTGTAACCTTTTACAGCGGCACACAAATCAACAATCCTTCAATCCAAGTTACTGAGATATCTTGGCATAGGACACCCTAGCAGATACTTCTTGTGAATAGTAAACTCAAAAATTTGTGCTTCTGTAAGTCAAAGTAGCCCTAATCCAGAGCTCCACTCTGGTTTCGATGACCGGACTACAGATTTGCCAACTCCCGACTCCAGCTACTTTTTGTTGATGTCATTAGCCACCTACACTGACTGATGTGTTCATATGAGCAATACAGAGATTTGTGTTATTAGTGTTTGTCTTGTAACTTGGATGAAGATCTGACCACATATACCAAAAATTTAGGCAAAAATCCAGGAAAAGGTTCCTTCTTTTTTTATTTCCTTCTTTATTAAATTACTATTATCACTATACAGTATTTCTGTTCTGAAGTACTGTATTCAGGAATCAGCCATTTGTGCTTTAATGTGCATGTCTGCTACTGTTTGCTGAGGTATTATATTGGTGTCTGTTTATACAGAGATGATATGCAGATCTATTTTAATTCAAACAATATATCTGATTCAATTAGAAATTTATTTTCTATATGTTAAAATGTATCTTACAGCATCCTGTAGGTAAAATCAAGTAAATTATCACACTTTTAATTAAACAGAACTTATAGTTAAGTAACAGTTACTGAATGAATCTTAATGCACTTCAAACTATTTCCCATTCACACACACAATCACACTCACACAGACTGATGGTGGAGCTGCAAGGCAGGGCACTGTCCTGGCCATAGCATAGTTGCACACACACCGATGGAAGAGGCACCAGGAACAACTTAGGGCTCAAGGTCTTGCCCAAGGACTAGAGAAGGCAGGGACTGAACCACTGACCCTTTGGTTAGTAGACATCCTGTGACATCCTGTGGTTCTGACATCTGTCCTGTCTGACCTACAGCCAACCCCACCTAACAAACTCTAATATAACTAATTACACCCTTGAGCAAAAACATAAATACATCATTGCCATCACAGTCTGGGTCTCTATCAATCACAACACTGCAACACAATGCACAGGTCTGCATTTCTATTTTCTTCTTATTCATACAAAAGAACAATCTATTCAATCTATTTGTATGTATAGATGATACACATTTATTGTGTGTAGTCGACAATTGGTATAAACATCATTTAACAGTATTTTCTCAGTAGTTTCAGCAAGAATAAACAACCCAGTCTGACCTGTTAAACTGCAGGAGACTGTTCCTGATCTGATAGGTGAGTGATGTAACTTCATGAAATACATTTCAGTAAAACATGTTTAAAACTAACAGTAACTAAACTGAAGATATATGGAATGAGATTTGAGACAGTAGGAACTGAACAGAAATGAGGACATTGAAAGTAAATAATTATTTTTTCAGTTTTGTTTTTTTCAGTTCTCATTGTTTTGTTTCAGTTCTGGGATCCCTCAGCCTGTTAAATGTGACGCTGGCCCGGTTTTTCTACACATTCAGCTGTTTTTGTCAGAATCAAACCGTAATAAAGTTAGAAAATAGACACTGTGTGTGTGCCTGTGGTAGTATGAAGGGATGTCAAAAATGCAAATTTTACAAAGACAAAATGGTAACTGAATAATCGTAATAGTGGCCAAAGAAAACAGAAGGTAGATGTGCATTCTTCAGTGGCAGCTCCTGGGTGGAGGTCACAAACGGTCTGATTATCTACAACGTTCATCTGTGACAGATGTCGATTTCTTTCTGCTGTAGACTGTTTTACTGGTTTAAGCCAGTCTGAAATATCATTCCATAAAGATAAACCCAGAAAACACCCAGCAAAAGTGTTTCTATACTTGTGAAGTGCTCTGTGATATAATGCATTTCCCAAACCTCAGCAATAACCATCACCTCAGTGTCAAATCAGTGTCGATCACAACTTGAACCTTATTCTACCCAGAAACCAGGTCTGAACCTTCAAACACATTCACAAGTTTGACCCAAAGAATGAGATCATATAAAATGACTAATCATAAAAAGTGACTGTCCAAAAAAGTTCAGTGTCTAAAGGTCAGACAGGTTCTTTCAAATACAGAAATACAGCAGTATAAACATTGTGTTACCTTCAATGGCGAACGGTTTCCCAACAGTTGCCAGTTTACAATCTGCATCAATAGAAACTTCATAGTCCAGCAGAGCTTTGTCCATGATGAAGGCATCAAGCTGAGGAGGATCTGTCCTTCAACACAGAGCAGCACAGTTACTACAGGAACTACAGCAAACAGAAACATACAGCAGCAAAGTTATTACAGTAAGTGGGAACAACTACAAGATACACTTTGTCGCAGTCTCTGTGGTAAGGGCAGAGGAGACAGGAAACATGTTTTAAGAAACATAAGACATCCTTTCCTCTGGTCCTTAATGTGCAGTGTCTAATCACTTCACTTTTTTTCCAATAAAGAGGCATGTCAATCTGTAAGGTTCCTCCAGCTGATTCCTTGCTCCTCAGAAAAGAAATTAGAGTTTTGGGATGTCCCCCCACCAAGGAGCAAGGAGTGATAAATTAAGGGAATTGAGAAACACCACTGGTGTCAAGTGTGTGACTTTTTAGGAGCCAATCACACACAGGTATGTCTCCTGCAGCCAATCAGCTCTCTGCTACTGTTGGTCAGTGATGCTTTTTGTATTTTCTGGAGACATATACTGGTCAGAGATTTGCTGCTCCTCAGATGAGCCCGTTACCATGGAAACCAATCATAAAAAGACAGCCTACATCCTGATTGGTCAGACACACAATACTGTGATTGAGTGAAATTAAGCATAAAGTTCAGACCTCAGGTCAGCTGTTAAGATAAAAACAAACACCAAAGTGCTTTAGAGTCTGACCTTGTGTCTGTGTGCTCACACTGAAAACACAAAGTTGCATCAACATGTAAAGTAACAAACATCCTGAGGATTTCTTGGCTCCACCCATACTGGATTTGTGGCAGTAGGAGAGGTATTTGCTTCCTTTCAGTGAAAGAGGAAACGAAAGTCACAATTATACCAATTTGTGTTTCACATAGGCGTTCACGTTCCACTGAGTTATGAGGATGAATTGTGACAGTAAATCAGGTGCCGATATTTCAATCTCTCATACAATTCACTGAAGAACAATCTGTTGGTTGTGTAGCATGAGGTTGAATTAGTCAGAAACACTTAAAAAACTACCTACTGTTGTGTTGCATCTGTTTTGTGTGGTCCATTCTCTTACTTGAGGGTGGCGACTCCTTCAGGTGTAGTTGGTTCATTAAAGCGTCTCATGTACTCGTGCATCTCTGGAAAACTTTTCTTCATGTAATCCTCAGCACTGCTTTCTCTGACTGTTCCAAAGCGAAAACCCCGGGACGGGTGGTGCAGCTTATACACCAACAAAGCAAAAGAAGAGAGGAAGACTTTAAAAACAACAAAGTCAACTACACAACAAATTCTTGAGGTCACATCAGTCAGATGTGATTTGTCACTGGCCAAAATAATCTTGACATGCAGGAAGTACAGCTATGCATATGTACAACATATGTTCACAGGAAGTATGTGTGTGTATGTGTGTGTGTGTGTGTGTGTGTGTGTCCATTTTTTATAGAGAGCTAATGATAACATGGTCCTCCCCATGTCCAATAATGATCTGCTCAACTTCCAAACCCATCACATACTGAATTGTGCCTGCTATATGGATATGTCATTTTAAATGTTTTAAAAATAAACATTAATTGAGACTTTACTTGGTTATGGACAGACATCCTCACAAAATAAAGGGTCTGGCAGACACTGCAATGTGTTTATGGATTGTTTTATTTTACTTTACTCTGTTTCAAACTGTTTTACCAAGATCCTCTATCCTGCATTTAACATCAACAGTTATGCCAGAGAAAGAACATTACAACACTGTAAGTACTTCTATATTCTTCAAATAATTATGAGGATAAACTCCAAATTAACCATTCACTGGGACGAGCTGCTATATACATCTCATCCTGACAAAGAGTTTGTCTTCTTGAGTTTCTCCAAATGTATAATTCTCATTAGTTAATTTTCAGTAAACTTTTATTTATTACTTTTGTCAGTTTGAGGTTATTTCAGTGACCATTGTGTGTTTTTCCATTAATGAAAGAGTACCAACAATTTTGTCCCTGTGTGTACATCGGCCACTTGACCCCTATATCTTATGGAGTTCCTGATCAGACCAGGGTGCCTGTTGAACCATGTAAGGTTTCTTTAAACTTTTCATCTACATATGTAGATTGTATAAACCTGCAGACATAACCTTCAGTCGAAAAAAAGACATTACTGGAAAGTCCAGGTAATTTCCAGGTATTGAACTTTTATTGTGGAACATTTTATGAACCATTACCAGATGTTCTTAGGTAACATTCAGACGGTGTTTTCCAGGCAGCTGCAGGAGCAGCTTAGAGCTGCACTCTGTCTGTGCACATTAAAAATAAAAAGCTAATCGCACGTCAAATTACTCTCCCCCAAGCGCCCTCAGCTCCCAGCAGCCCCAGCTCTATAAACAGTCACAGGCGTGTTTCATGGTTCAGTCAGCTGCTGAATTAAAAGTGTGACACAAATTTAATCTGCAATTATTTCATGACAGGAAGCAGAAAGTGAATAGATAAGAGTCTGCAGAATCAAAGCAGAGCAGTGAATATTAACATCTGTGTTTCTTAACATACAGTTGCACAGGATTTCTGCTGCATTTTCAATAACACAAGATAATGAATTAAAGGATAATAATCACTAAGGTGGTTTTGAAATGTAACAGCAGAATCTATTTGTTTCATATTCTTTATGTCTCTCCATATGTCTTGTCTACTCACTCATAACATGGAAAATCCCCCAAAAATATCAAAACAAAGCCCATCATTATCAGACTGAAGCTACGACATCAATGCATTTACTTGGTGATGATTCACACAGACATGTAAAAATAATTACTTCAGTTCTCTCTTGAGAATAGATATCGGCCAATCAAAACATTTTATCTCACCTTGGCATCATGTATCCCTGATACCTCTTCAAAGGTCTTCTCTCCTACCATGACGGCAGCAAGGTTGGCAGTGTAGCTGGATAGCACCAGCAGACAGAAGATGGCCCACAGGTTCATCAGGAATCGACCTGTCCAGCACTTTGGCGTCTTGGATGAGACGGTACGACCAAACAGGATCGCATAGCACAGGTTCAGAGCCGATGAGTATGAAAACACCCTCATCCTGTTGCGTCCGTGAGGTGTCATGCCAAACGGGCTCTTCCATTCATACAATGTGAGGAAGAGCGCCGTGATGTGCAGTGCCAGGAAGATGCCCACCCACATGGACCAGTGCAGCGGCCACATAAAGGCTCCAATGGGGGCTGCTGTGTCCTTGCTACGCACAAGGATGCCCAGGCTGGTGGAGAAAAAGGGTGAGGTGAAGTCAATGACCCGACTTCGTGCTGAGTTGATACTAAAGGAGGTGACAGCCATGTCTGCCAGCCCGTTCAGAAGATCCCCAACCAATCCGGTCCAGCGACCCCCTTTCCATGCACCATACTTCCCATCTCCTACAATATACAGGTCAAACTCGAAGCCCAAGTCCTCGGCCAGCTTCTCCAACAGGTCGATGCAGTATCCATAGCAACACTTGCTGTACTCTGCAGGCAGAAAACTGCCATTCCCACCTGCCACTTCCCTGAAGAACCTCTCAAGAGTCTCTGAGCTGTTGGTGCCAGCATCGAGGCAGAATTCACCAGCTGGACAGCTGCCCTCATCATCTACATCCCGCGTAAACACAAAGGGGTGCTCCACCAGTGTCACCACCCGAACCCGACTGCCGGCTACAGGCATACCTGCTCTCCAGCGGCCCCTGGTCTTCCCACCTTTCCCCTCAGTCTTGTGCCAGGTTTTGGCTCCCTGCCAGACTCCCTGATCCTCCACCTGCAGCTGACCCCCATCCCAGCTGCCCACCGTCACCCAGGTGGGCTGACCCAGTGCATCCCGCTGCAGACTCCAAATGTGGAACTGCTGTGAGGTGAGGACCTGAGACTGGTTCTGGTGGACTTGGATTGAGCCGGTCAGACCAGAGAAAGATGTGTTGGACAGAAACCTAAAGAAGAGGTTAAAAACAAGAAGTAAACTAAGTGATTTGGGGCCAGGTCTCTGGATGGATGTGTAATTTCATTGGTCAATCAGTGAAACTAATCTTGAACTTTTTTCAGGTCTGCATTTTCACAGAGCAGAAGACCTTGTCCTACCTTACGGACATTTGGTATTTGGCCACAAACATTTTAAGTGGCAGCATGTGTTTGATTTAGACACTAAAATATTTCAAAGATTTGAACAAACCTTTCCTTAACCCTCCGACACAGAACGGTAAAGGCCATAAAGGTGGAACGTGACTTTGGAGCCATAAAACAAACAAATTACATTTCTCACAGCAATCAGTGAATAATTCAAACTTGTGGGCAGTACATCAACAATCAATTGTTAACACAACAGAGTCCTGAGTTTCTGTGTTCATTAACTACAATTAACTATAATTGTGTTTTCACCCAAATAAGGGTAATTTCAATTTGTGCCAAGTGGAAATATCAGAAAAAGTGAAAACACCACAGGCTGTTTGTCTTTATATTCTGATTATTAACTTGTTTGTTTTATACTCAGCTGTGATTTGACTTCATGTTAAGTCTCTGATGCTTTGGTTTCTTTCCTTTTGTTCTTTTTTTCTTCTGCAATTTCAACTCTAAATTCAGTTTTGGTTTGCAGCTTTTAAAGTCATAGTTTTTCTGGCAGCAAGGTTTCTTGTTATAGTGTGATAAGCAGGGAGATTCTCTGCTGATGTGAAGACCCTTATGTTCTGTAGTTCAGTCTCCAACACGTGATATACACATGGTGTTTAGAAATATAAATTTTTATTAATGCATTTGTGTCTTAATTTGTGTGGATTCTTAACTCCTCCTGTCTAAGAGGTGAGGATGGAAGAATCCAACTCACTATAAGGAATTTACATCCATGTTACACCTCTGGAAAGATAACACACGGAAACTCATCTGGTCCTCATGTGTACAAAACATAAACACATATGTAAACAATTCACTTCATTTCAATTCAATTCATTGTTTGATCACATCTACTGTGAGTGAACCCTATTTATAATCTATTGTTGGCGTTTTCATAATGATTAAAATAAATTACAATCTATTTCTATCTATCTATAGCACAAGTATGAAGATTGTTCAGGCACATAAACACTAATCATTCCCACATGTTTTGTTGCTGTGCAAAGATTAATATATTTGGGGTTAGGGTTAGGGGGGAGTTTTTGCCGTTATTTGATAGGACAGTGGAGAGAGACAGGAAATTAGGGGAGGGAGTGAAAGAAGACATACAGGTTGCACACGATGGCCGGCTCGGGAGTCGAACCGGCGTTCCCTGCATATATGGGCAGACGCACTACCGCTACACCAGCAGCGGCCCACAACAGTGATTATTATTACAGGACTGAAAACAGACAGGTCCCCTCACATTCCCTAAAACATGCTTTTGTTAAATAAAAGTGGATAAAATAACAATCATGTTTTAAACTACATTTTACATCTTAGTGACACAAGTGAGAGTTACCTGGACAGGTACTGTCCTGACGATGGCACCTCATGTTTGTTGGGTTTGTCGAAGCAGTTCACCATGTTCTGCATCAGAGCCAGATCCGGTCTCACCATGGTTGCTGCAGCAACAGCTCTGGTAATGAGCTGCAAGGCGTCTCTAATGAAGAAGTCCAGTGGTTTCCTATCTACCTGTCCATAGGCCAGCAGGCCGAGCGGCAGCCCGATGGCGTGCAGCGCGTCGGGGCTGAGTGGTTGGCCCAGCACCCAGTGTACCATGGGTAAGGTGAGACTCAGATCCTGGGCGCTCTGCAGAACCGCCGCCACACACTGCGGGTCAGCCCCAAAGAGCAGCACTGATGCTGGCGGGGGCTGGTTCTGTCTGAAGTGTTGAGACAGGAAGTCATGGATCTGTGTGTCATCGTGGGCCGATTGCGTGAGGTTCAAGAAGGCCCTCAGGTGCCAGGTGGCCCCACCCCCACTGTCCCATGATGCTCCGTTTTGACCATCCAGGAACCGCAGGAGACCTCGAGCTTCCTCCCAGCCTCGACACAGAACTGCGGTACCCTCTCTCCAACCAGACCTTTGCAGAACCGTCAACAACAGGCTGGACAGACCAGACTCAGAAACCCCTGTCACCATTTGCAGGTGGAACCGGTTCTGCACAGGATGAAAACTAGTAGATAGGGGTTAAACAGAATAAATCATGAAACTATTTAACCCTGTTCAGAAGAAAAACATAAGTCTGGAACATAAAGAACAACAAACAGAGAACGTATGTTAGAGAAGTGCATCAGAAAAACATCTACATTTTGTTATTGATCTTAAAATATCAGTTTTTAGTCTTTGATTTGACATGGACACATGGACTTCTTGTGAGAACTTTAACTCTTTTGTTTATTAATCTTCGTTTCCCAGTTTACTGCTCAGACTAAAACTTATTTTACAATGCTATGTTCTCCAGTAATCAATCAATAAGCCTGCAGAATATTCTAAAATACATTTTCATAAAATGTCACCTATTTTCTGATGTTCATATTTTCTTGTTCCACTGATTCAGTGCGATTTTAAATTGATGCTGTTTTTTTATTTTGTGTGGAGACTATTGACTATTTTTGGAAGCCAATCAGGATCCAAATAACAAATAAAAAACTAACGATTGGTTTTGGGAAGCATGTTGCACACTATTAGAATATGTCAACTTAATATGCTAAATTAATTAAAAATTAGTGATTGTGGTGGTTTGTGTGAAGAGGATACCTGAATTTGTATTTTATTCTGTCTACAGTATTAATTTATTTTTTGCATAACTTGCTTTATTTACTTATAAAGCATTTTATTTGATAAGGTCATCTGAAAATGACTCTGCCACCCATTCTGTTACCCATAGATGTAAACCACTGATGTGCAGTACTTCATAAGATGGGTACTGTCATTGCACCGTGTATATTAGGATCTATTCTCAGCTTTTTCACTCATCTTTAATTGCATATGTTTCATTTCTATCATTAGTCTTTACCTCTATTCCTGTGATGTCTGTGAAGTGGCAGCCCTTTAATTTTATTAATGACCTTTTTATGTTTATCAGTTTGAAATTTTTAATGTGTAGTTGTCTTCTGTTTCTTCACTGGGCTAACCATACATTCTAGTGAGTTGAATATTTCAACTAAAATGAATGAGTTTTGATTTGGGTTGAGGATATTTTACTGCGTCATATGTTAAAGAGATCTTTTTTACCCCAAAGTAAAGACAGGATTGTTTTTTTGAGCTCATGGTGAAGCTGAAGATATATGGTTTTTATAGGACAGTGAAGATTTATTAGGAGTCGTTGTGTAAAAATGGTTAGTTGTGAAACAGCCTGAATACAATAAGATTTTGTCTCTGTGTTTAAATTCAGTTTCAGTGTCTGTCCTTCTCTGTGACAAATGAAATGCAATAGTGATTTTCCACAGACCTGGAGTCAGGAGCAGTTTGACCTCTGAAGGTCAGTCTCTGTTTCTGCTCGAGCTGCTGGACTCTAACAGCAAACACAGTTTCATTCTGCCTGCAAATGAGTTGATTTACTTCACAGCAGAATCTCTCCCTGTGGACCGCCTAAATCCCTCTGACATGGTGCTAACAGGCTCGGATACTTCAGGCCAAACACAGATTACACTTCATACTATTGTCCTACCTCCCCCCTGTCCGAATGCAGTAGAAATCTGGTTCAGTCTGAAGATTGGATGAGAAGAATCAAACTAACTGACTACGTCAGTTCAGGTGTTTTCATTTGTTTTTTTTAAATCTGGAGCATTTTGATTTCCTCTATAGTCAAGAGAGACAGAAGATGGAGAAACACAGATGGAGAAGATATGTGGCGTGACTCTGTCCTCAGGTGAGTCTGGGTGACGCCGGGACCCTGAAAGTCGGCTCGTCTCTGACACAGTTTAATTGTTTATCTCTAAGTTAGGGTTCAGTTACGTTCGTTGTAGGGTTGATTTGCTGCATGTCGACATAGTGTTTGTCCTGATCAGAATTCAACCAATGTAAAATCGGAAATCAGGAGAGAGAGAGAAATTACATATCAGAGATGCTCGCTTGCTCTTTTCTCCGTTATGGTGATGCAGGACATGACGACACTATGACAGGTGGATCTTTAAGGATTTAAAGCATCAAACCTGCAAAAAGATAAATGTTTGTTTGAGGAGAGAAAAGATGTCAAACTGAACCATACTGACTGAGAGGACGCCTGCTCTGGTCTATTATACTTTTTTAATTTTACTTCACCTATCTGCATCAAAACACTGCACTTAACATTACTTTCTATCAATCAATCAATTCAATTTATTTGTCCTTGAGGGCAGTTTGTGTTGCAAAACATGGAGCATGAAAAATAAGCCTAAAACCATAAAAACACAGAAAAACAAAAGCTATGAGACATCAGTGTGCAACAGTTTTGCAGTCCTTTGCTTGCATGGGTTAACTTATGTGTAAAAATCATGTGAACCTCTATACTGTTATTGTATCATCAGCAGGACAAATACAAGAATCACTTGCGCTTTCACTGTCACTACTAATACAAGTACAATAATTTGTACACAACTTTGACTTTACCCACTCACTAAACGCCACATCAACTTAATGTGCATCACATATCTTTTTTCTCACTTTATTTCCTGTCACTTGATTATGTGTCTCTTGACACAAAGTTATGTCCATTTTACTTTGTCTTGTCACGTCCTAGCAGGCGTCCTCCCTCCCACATCTCACCACACTTTGCTTCTTTCTCCCATCAGCTGATTTTACTTTACAGTTTACTGCATTGCAACCACTTCGTTTCATGTTTACTTTGTCCCTCACAAAGGGACAAAGCCTTTTTCTCTTGGTGGCATTAAGCAGTGAGCTGCAGTGCATGCTGGGAATATTTCTGACATCAGACAGGTGCCTGAGCTTCCCGGGGCCTGTTCTTCTTATGTGGCTTAACAGATTCAAGATCAAATGAGTAATGCTGGATGTTCTGATTGTGAAACAGCATATCTGGTTCTGCCAGCTCTTCAAACACACCTGAGAGGCTGATTAAAAAAAGCTGGATTCAATCATCTGGGATAACTGCTCACTCTCGTGATTGTTGACAAACCACTATATATTGATTATTGAAACCATGAGCAGCTGAATACCTATTGGCTGCAGTGTCGAAATGAGCACATTTTTCAGTGCAGCAGAAGAGCATTATTAATCACATCACAGGTAAACAACACAGGGGAGAAGACCTCATCAACTGCCACTTTAAAGACCTGGACCTGTATTTAGTCTTTCTGTTAAACATGTAATAATCTAAACTAAACTAATCTAATCTACTAAACTCTATCTGTTACATAAAGAATCAAGTTTACAGAAAAACCTTTTCTATGTAACAGGGTCTTTGTTTCTGCACATGAAAGCAGAAAGAATCTCCTAAGGTAAAGTAAAAACTGCTGACTCCTTATTACTGAAGTGGCTGCTCTTCTTCTACAGTTCTCTTTATAAGTGAATACAACCAGTCATACCCCCAGTCTGTCTGCCCCAGGGCGTCCCAGATAATGAAGGGCTGTATTAACTGAAGCAAAACTGTTGTTAAAATGCTTTGTTTGGTTTTAAAACACAATCCATCTACTTCTAATAAGAACCAATAATCCTCCATGTCAAAGGGTCACAAACCGGCACTGCACAAATGTGGACTGAGGGATCACAGTATAACTGAAAAAGAGCAGCTTGGCCTGATTGAATTAGCTCATCCAGGTTTAGTCTGATTGCCAAGCCAGGATGAGAAGGTGCCGCTCTGTCAAAGGTGAGATAAATGAGTGATCAGGGCATTCTTAAATAGACCTGGGGTCGAGCACTGAATTCCTGAGACAAAAATGGAAAATACTCGTACAGCAAGTTTTTACCAACTGAGCAGCAGCTTCTTACGGAAACATGAAGAAACACATCATATGTAAAAAGGGAAATATGGCCACTATAATTCAATTAAATAAAAATTAATTAGAGTATTAACGCTTCCACATGATCCGTCATCCAACAAGGCACTCCATGAGGAGGAAACATGAATGGGTCTTTAGCTTGTATAGACTACACACTGCCATCGTCACAGACTTATCGTATCATATCTTATCTTGATCAATATTAATTGATTATGAGTTATTTAAATAATTGTGTATTAAAAAGTCAACTTTTCAAAGTGTTGTCAGTTACTAAAAACAGAGTGAGAGTCTCTTGTCAACTCTCAGGAACAAAGTGAATCAATAAAACAGAGAAACAGAAACAAGATGAAAGAACCCGAATGAAAGAAGGTGATTCAGTGAAGTCTGAATAAAATATAAAGATTAGATGAAACAACAGAGAGATGGAAAGATTCAGGTTTGTGAAAGATTAAATTACAATCAATGTCAAACAAACTTCATTAACAGCTGAGAAAAACCAGCCTGACACATTCAGGTGTAACTGATCAACCAGAAGCCAGATAGACTGTTGTAACAGGTTCAGGCTCTTCCATTGATCATATCCACCCTCAGCTTCTCTGTCCCAAGGAGTCCTCAGTCATCTTAATGTTAAATAACCAGGTTTGTCTGCAGGCCTTTGGCTGCAGGGTTTTGTCTTCCATCGTGTTGGAAAACTTAATGTGAGCAAAGTTTGTACTGGATCCTCCGGGCAGCTGGCAGCATTATTTTTCTGTCCTAATGTGAGCTGACAGCACAGCCCAGGCTGGGTTAGAAAAGTTTATTACTTATTTTGATTTATTTTAATCATATTGTCCACAGCCACAATTCAGGTTAGTTTCTTTTTTATTCAGTCTTAATAAAACCCGGAGGCAATAAGATCTCTCTCTCCCTGTGTGATCATGATGCTGACTCATCCACAATTTATCACCTTCACGCTGATTCATCCAACAAATGACCTCATATTGCTCAACTACAGTAAACTGATTTTCACTTAATTTATTACTGTTTAAAACCTGATTGCATACATTTATGATTTAACTTTAGTTAGCTCAGTAAATCTGTTCAGTGGACAGTGGTGTGCTGAGTGTGTCACTTCAAAGTAAAATCAGCATGAAGGCAGTTATTGGACAGTAGATTTAGAAAAGGCTGGCTGGCTCTGAGCTAGGTGCTGCTGAGCCAAAAATGTTAAACGACTCCTGCATTCAATTAGTTTTAAGGAAAATAGTTCTGTATAAGTACACCGCAGTATTAAATGATTTTCATTGTGCTGCTGTCAAAGTGAGCTGATCCATATTAAAGAGCTTGGTCTATGAGTCTGAAACTGGAATTTTAACTCTGAAACAGGTAAACTGACAACCATGCCCAGTCTAATTACTCTGTTATAGCATTGTATCATTTCAGACTGAACCCCTTTCCCGTAACCTGTTGTACACCTCTTCATCATACACAAAAATCTTACCCCATTGCTGTACCGCCACTGAGTGGCAAATTACTTGCTGCAGTAACGTACAAAAGTTCCACATAACTGCTGCTAGGTTCTTCCACAGTCTCTAGGCTGGGGATCATGGCAGTAGCATGACAAACATTAATGATCAAATAAGCCGAGTGGCCCCAGGCCCAGGCGTCAAATAAAAAGAGATGTGGAAAAGCCATGAAGGCACACAAAACGCAGACAAAATGATTAATTTTGTGTGCCCTTTAGTCTCGGGTGCAACTCAGAATAAATGTCCAAGAGCCACCAGTGTCATAATCTGTAAGTGTAAGTGGGTGAATCTGATCAGTTCATCAAGAATAGATCACTAAACAGCTCAGCTGGGGGGTACACACTGGACAGTTCAGACTATCACAGGACTTGTTTTGTTCTTTGTTTCCAGTATCTATAATCAAATGTAATATTGACAGATTCCAACTAGAATCTGGCATATTTGCCTTTTTTTGTCTTGAAAGTGTATGTTGGGAGGCTAAAAGTACAATAAAACATATCTGCCTGAGCAGCAGCTTCAGGTCCTGTCTCCGGTTGTATTCACTTAGTCTTTGTGGCTCAGTTTCTAAAAACATTCTGAAGCTTCATCTCACTAAAAGCTCAGCAGAGTCCAGACTCTGCATCTGATTAAAGAGAACAGACAGATCAATGAGCCTTGCTGCCTGCTGGCTCTCACAGAGCCCACATCCATCACATCAGGCACAGACACATTACACTGTCCACTGTTTACATCCCACATTTAGATAATCACTGTTCCTCCCGATCACATGGGCCCACAGCCAACTCGACCAGGACCTCTAACAGGTCTAACCAGTCTACCTCCACCTCCTTCAGTACGCACATCCATATTTCTGTTGATCAGAAGGAGACCAGCTCGACACTACGCTGCTCCACCTGCACCTCCTCATCCGCCCAAAACCAGAGTAATGCTGCCTGTTACACTCTCAGCTTGGTTGTCACCAGTGTGTGAACTTGGCATGGGGCAGTTTTAGGAACCTCAGAGATGTCAAATTTAAAGTTCTTCACCATGAGACTGTATTTCTATGTAAATAAGAAGTTGAATGTTTAATGCAAAATATAAGTTGGGTATGTGATACTAATGTGTGTTTCCTTTCATGTTAATATATTTATGTAATTTATATTATGAATGATGGACATTGCAGCTGTTGTAGATACTTACACAGATATTTATATTGGTTCATGGCTCTCTAAGAGTAATAATACGTGACCACATAGTAGGAGAAGAGGGGAGAGGAGAGGAGAGGAGAGGAGAGGAGAGGAGAGGAGAGGAGAGGAGAGGAGAGGAGAGGAGAGGAGAGGAGAGAGGAGAGGCGAGGAGAGGCGAGGAGAGGCGAGGAGAGGAGAGGCGAGGTGGGGAGACAGGAGGAAAGAGGAGAGGAGAGGAGAGAAGTAGGAAGGTTTTAAGTCTATCTTTAAAAGTACACAATAGTGTGTGCGTCCTGAACCCAGACTGGGAGCTGGTTCCACAGGAGAGGAGCTTGATAGCTAAAGGTTCTGCCTTCCATTCTAGCCACAGATAGTATGAGAATGAGTATTTGTATGAGTATGAGTTACAGTAATCTAGCCTTGAGGTAACAAATGCATGGACTAGTTTTTCTGCGTCATTTGGAGACAGGATGTTCCTAATTCTGGTAATGTTGGACAAGTGAAAGAAGGCAGTTTTATGTGTGAGTTAAAGGACATGTCCTGGTCAAAATTAACTACACTGTTTTTCACAGTAGTCCAGGAGGCCAGGGCTATGCCATCTAAAGCAGCTATAATTTTAGAAAAGCTTTTTCTGAGGTTTTTAGGCCCTAATACAATAACTTCTGTTTTCTGAATTTAAAAGTAGAAGGTTACTGGTCATCCAGGCCTTAATGTCCTTTAGGCATGCCTGAAGTCTGGTTAACTGGTTTGTGTTATCAGGTTTCATAGATAGATACAACTGAGTGTCATCTGCATAGCAGTGGTAATTAACAGAGTGCTTCCTAATAACATTGCCTAAAGGAAGCAATCTCATTTGCATATCTATTTTTAAAAGCTTATAATTTTTATTGCATATGAAAGCAGGCAATTTACACTTTCATATCATACATTCAATATGTTAATAAGAGTGCTGTTTCCAGCCTCAAATAAGTTTGGACAAATCTCAAAAAATGCGTACACAACAAAACCGCTATATCGCAGACCGCAGCTTTGCTATAAATCTGATCTGTCAGTTACAGCACTTTGTGCCATATACGTCCTCACATTAAGAGTATGAATATAAAAATGTGAAGATATGCTCTGATGGACTTGTTCTACGGTAGGTCATAAAAGGTTAATAGTGCTGTTTCTGTACTATGATGTGCTCTAAATCCTGACTGAAAATCCTCAGTTCCTGTGTAAGTGGTCTGAGAGCTGCTTACCAACAGCTTTTCAAGAATTTTAGACATAAATGGTAGGTTGGATATTGGTCTATAATTAGCCAAGACTCCTGGATCAAGACTAGGCTTTTTGAGTAAGGGTTTGATTACTGCAGCCTGTGGTAGGTAGCCTGTTACTAGAGATAAATTCACCAGGTCTAATAAAGATGAGTCGATTAGTGGCAGGATCTTCACTTCCCTGCAACAAAAATCTCATTGGAGCCCCACCCCCTAATGATGTCACCAGCCACATCATTAGTGTATCAAATAGCAGAGATCATAGGTCATCTGATGTAACTGTTAAAGACTGAATTAACTGAAGGTTAAAGTTAATAGAGTCCTGATGCATGCTAAGTAAATTTGGTGGATCAATCCCACCAGACATTAAAGAGTGTGAAAACCACATTATCTGTCAACACAACACACACTGAATCACTTAATTTGGTGCGTCTGATTGGATGAGACAGAAAATACACACAATGTGAACATGTTCAGAAGAAATGTGTTGAGAGATGAAAACATAGCAAGGGCACTTCAGTGAAACCATAAGTAGCAACAACAAGTAGTAACAAACCACAGAGGAACTCCCTTCTCCGTTTGATAGGTAAAACATTTTAAAATGTGCTGATTGGAGTTTCATTAGTTCTGCAGGCACTGGCTCATAAACTGAAGCATTGCACAAATAAAAATGTTGACATGACAATGGATTAGATAAACAGTCACCACACCACCACAGATATTACAGTTCACTGTAAAGGAAACAATAATGTCAAAACCATTTCATCCTAGCCCATCGAAGACCTGAGCTATTTTAGTCTGAACAAGCTGAGCAACATAACCATCCACCTCTGAGTATTTGAAAGTGGTTAGTCCACAGTGAGGGAGTCAACCTATCTAGTAAAGTTTGACCAGACTTAAATTTCCTGCAACATGATGTCTTGCAGCAAACCACGCTGTTGGCCAATCAGATTGCGAAAGACTATCGACCCTATCCAGGTTGTCCTGTGCCCAAAACTTTGGGCTGACCTATGCAATAATGTCCTCCATCTACAGCATTTGGACTGCACAGAGAGATTTCCTGAATAAATCAAGTTTAACAAATAAGGTGGCAAATGACATTTCTACTGTTTATCTTCTGATCCACAGGATGAAGGATATGACAGTCACTCTCAGAACGTCAACTACGCATCCTGGACCAGCTGTCAACACCAGCACTTTCAACAACACTTTGCTGTTGGCTGTTTGCTGAGTGAACGGCTGCTTGGAACCACTATTAAAACTCTTAAGACCCATGCCAGTGTTTATCCAAGGAGAGAAGTCAGAAAGTAAGATATGGACTAGAACGTGTTACTAATCCTAACCCATTAAAAATCTGGACCCTGACTTCAAGACTCACTTTAACACTTAATGCAATGTAAGTTTATTTCTTGTGTACAAATCAGTGGGCATTTCATGTCTTTATCATCTACCTTGGAAACATTGCCTTCATCGTGTCCAGTTCAGTTATTTTTTGCTTAAGCTTTTTCATCAGCTTCCGCAAACATCAGTCTCAAAATAGTGGCATTTACAGTGGGTACGGAAAGTATTCAGACCCCTTTAAATTTTTCACTCTTTGTGTCATTGCAGCCATTTGCCAAAATCAAAAAAGTTCATTTTATTCTCATTAATGTACACTCAGCACCCCATCTTGACAGAAAAAAACAGAAATGTAGAAATTTTTGCAAATTTATTAAAAAAGTAAAACTGAAATATCACACGGTCATAAGTATTCAGACCCTTTGCAGTGACACTCATATTTAACTCACATGCTGTCCATTTCTTCTGATCCTCCTTGAGATGGTTCTGCTCCTTCATTGGAGTCCAGCTGTGTTTAATTAAACTGATTGGACTTGAATAGGAAAGGCACACACCTGTCTATATAAGACCTTACAGCTCACAGTGCATGTCAGAGCAAATGAGAATCATGAGGTCGAAGGAACTGCTCAAGGAGCTCAGAGACAGAATTGTGGCAAGGCACAGATCTGGCCAAGGTTACAAAAGAATTTCTGCAGCACTCAAGGTTCCTAGAGCACAGTGGCCTCCATAATCCTCAAATGGAAAAAGTTTGGGACGACCAGAACTCTTCCTAGACCTGGCCGTCCAGCCAAACTGAGCAATCGTGGGAGAAGAGCCTTGGTGAGAGAGGTAAAGAAGAACCCAAAGACCACTGTGGCTGAGCTCCAGAGATGCAGTAGGAGGATGGAAGAAAGTTCCACAAAGTCAACTATCACTGCAGCCCTCCACCAGTCGGGGCTTTATGGCAGAGTGGCCCGACGGAAGCCTCTCCTCAGCGCAAGACACATGAAAGCCCGCATAGAGTTTGCCAAAAAACACATGAAGGACTCCCAGACTATGAGAAATAAGATTCTCTGGTCTGATGAGACCAAGATTGAACTTTTTGGAGTTAATTGTAAGCGGTATGTGTGGAGAAAACCAGGCACTGCTCATCACTTGCCCAATACAATCCCTACAGTGAAACATGGTGGTGGGAGCATCATGTTGTGGGGGTGTTTTTCAGCTGCAGGGACAGGACGACTGGTTGCAATTGAAGGAAAGATGAATGTGGCCAAGTACAGAGATATCCTGGTAGAAAACCTCTTCCAGAGTGCTCAGGACCTCAGACTGGGCCGAAAGTTCACCTTTCAACAGGACAATGACCCTAAGCACACAGCTAAAATAACAAAGGAGTGGCTTCGGAGCAACTCTGTGACCGTTCTTGACTGGTCCAGCCAGAGCCCTGACCTAAACCCAATTGAGCATCTCTGGAGAGACCTGAAAATGGCTGTCCACCAACGTTCACCATCCAACCTGACAGAACTGGAGAGGATCTGCAAGGAAGAATGGCAGAGGATCCCCAAATCCAGGTGTGAAAAACTTGTTGCGTCATTCCCAAGAAGACTCATGGCTGTACTAGCTCAAAAGGGTGCTTCTACTCAATACTGAGCACAGGGTCTGAATACTTATGACCATGTGATATTTCAGTTTTTCTTTTTTAATAACTTTGCAAAAATTTCTACATTTCTGTTTTTTTCTGTCAAGATGGGGTGCTGAGTGTACATTAATGAGAAATAAAATGAACTTTTTTGATTTTGGCAAATGGCTGCAATGACACAAAGAGCGAAAAATTTAAAGGGGTCTGAATACTTTCCGTACCCACTGTATGACCAAACACACTGCTATGATCTCTGGCCATTATCTTTGAAAAGCACCTATTCTGCATGACATTTACAAAAAGGCTGAAACAAATTAAAAATAGTGTAAAAATATAAAAGACCTTGCCCTGATATTTAATGTCCCTGAGGAGTCAAAAAATTTTAATTTGAACCCCTTCAACATCTGACCAATATACTACAAATAGCAGAGTGAGGTTTTCTCTTTGATGCAGTCAAACTAACCTCCATTCTGAATTATTGATGATCCTCATGTGGATTCACTCAGTTTTTAAACATTTTTTCTTCCTTTGCCCAAACTCAGTGAAGGATGCAGCAGATATTGGTATTCTTGTGCTGCGAGCTGACCAGCTGATGGGGAAGGAGGAATTACAGTGGTGCTGTGGCAGATGCAATACCAGTTGCAGCATCACCTCACTTGATGGGGAGGACGCAGATCAAAGAAGAAACATCTGTAGGCTGGGAGGATCCTGCAGAGTTAAACTCTCAGGAAAAGACCACAACTCATCATCACACTCAGAGCCAGAAACATTAAAAACTACAGAAGCAGAGAAAACTGTAGTATAGATACCACCAGGTTGTTTTATTTGTTATGATGATGGACTGTTAAAAATAAAAACTTCTAGAGGAATATGGGGTGCAAACACAGTGCTATGACAATGTACAGCACAAAATTGCAGAACCACTTATTTTTGATAAATGAGGATAGCTAAAGCTGAAAATAAAACTAAGCAAGAATTACCCTGCCATCATCACAATGAGATTCTCCTGGGAGTTTTTAGTTTTCAGCTGAAAAACTATTTAACACCATTATTACAAGAGTATGGCACCCATTCCACTGGAACTCTGCTCTTTGTGCTGCTCAGTTAATGCTTATCTCTGTGAGATCTGAATGAAGATGTGAGTGGCCAAAGAAAAGTTTTTGCTTCACAGACCAAAGAATCCAAGAGACACCAAAACAACTTCCAGGACCAAACACAGAAATGGTCTTAAGCAGCAATACCCATTCTTTACATCCACATCATACCAAGTTTAAATAAAATTGATCGACATGACATCTGGCATTCAAACACACTATAACGCACTCCTCACAACCCTATAATAAACAAAAAACTGGCATCTCTACATATCACCTGTTAGAGAACTAGGAAATTAAGGTAGAATGAACCACATTTTCCACGAATGTAATTTGGTTAGAAAAAAAACCCCAACTGTTTTTATTGATGTGCTTTACCACTGTCTGGTCTGAACGTGATCCTTGCCATCATGGTTTACTGTTCTCTGGATTGTTCTATGCTAGGGTAATAAAATGACTGCACTGTAGAAGTAATACAGTCCATGTGAAAATAACAGCTGCGGTCAGTGATTCTGAGTTTTCAAGGCGTTAGCCTCACAGACTCTTCTACACAAACAGCTCATATATTAACAAAACCTTTTAATCTCTTGTACCAAACCACCTGAAACATTAAAAAAAAAAATCTCCATCTTATATGTACTGAGAGTGTAGAAGCTTCACTTTGGAGAAACCTGAGACTAAATTTACACAGAACGAAGATGGTGGAGTTTGTCCTCTAATTAATTTCATTAGAAATGTTATGCATAGATGTCTTAATGTGCAGAGTGAACATGGAAATAAAAGCAACAAGAGAACCCTGTTTCCATGTTCATACACAAGAGACACATTGAAAGTTGTGAATCGGCCCTTTAAGAGAAACAGGTTAGCTTGATGATAGCACAGGTATAAAATTTATATGCACATGTCTCTGTGAGACTCAACAAAACAAACAGCAGAGGGGGGTGATTAAAAGAAAGAGACAGGTAAAGACAGACAGTTCAGGGCTGTCAGGCACAGAATTGGGTCATTATTCTGTTCTGCTCTCTGATTGGTTGGTGTTATCAGACCCTAACCTCCCCCCAGTCCTCTGCCTTTAATCATACACACTTTTCTTCTTCTATTAAAGTCCAGCAACAGCTGAGGAGGTCGATAATGAAATCTCTGTTCTCTGCTAAACCTCTGATCATCCTCCTCCTTCAGCTTCCATTTTCCCTCCTCGCCTTACTCCTCGTCTTCCTCGCCCCGTTAACTTTCTTCCTCTGTGTTAAAATTATCTTTCTTAGAGAATTTAATTGCCAGCAGATGGCGACGAGCCTGGACAAAATGCTTTGTTAGTTATAAAAACAAACTTAAAAGAGACAAAAATCAAACATCAGATATATAATGAAAACATTCAAGTAGTGGCAATAAGATATGCAGCAGTGTTATAAAGTGCAAAATTGCAAACGTGTTCTTAAGACCTGGGTAAGGTGTGTACAGTGCGGGTGGTGGAAATCACCGTTCTGGGAATAAAACGAAATTCAGACTACTACAAATACTTTATTAACCCCCTCATCGGAAATTGTTTTGGTACCATGCTCCATTCCACATATATAAAATAAAAGAACATAGGGGAAATATAAATAAACAAAAAAGTAAAAATGATGCTGGATGAGCATTTTAAGTCTGTTGGCGTCCTACAGTCTGTTGCCCCAGCACACAACACCATAGATGGCACTGGCTACCACAGACTCATAAAAGATCCTCAGCATGGTTCGGACCTTAGGCAACTCAGGAGAAAGAGTCAGTTGTTGCCCTTCATGTGAAAGGTTTCCACATTAATACAGTGGTCCAGTTGAATGTCCAAGTACACCCCTAAGTATGTGTACTCCTCCACAACATCCACACTGACCCACAAGGTAGAGACAGGGGTCAGAGAAGCCACCTCATGACAAAGTCATCCACCACCCCCCTGTTCTCTCTTCATGCTCACCGATACATCTGACTGCTGCAGTCAGAAAACCTCTGAAGGTGGCAGGAATTTAGGCAGCAGCTGAAGTCTGTGGGGTGGATGATGAAATGGAAGGGAGAGAGGACAGTTCCCTGCAGATCCCAGTGTTGCTGATCACTCTGACATACAGCGCAGCAGGTGCATGTTGTCTGCCAGTCAGGCAGTCCAGGACACAAGGGGGATGTCTACCTGCACTGCTGTTGGTTTCTCACCTGGTAGAGCCAGTCAGATGGTGCTGGAGGAGTTAAAAAAACATGATCTTGACAGTTCTCACTGGTGTAGACACGACTGACCAGATAGATGATGGCATCCTCAACTCCTAGTCAGGGTTGAGAGGCAACTTCGAGAGAGAGTCAGTGACAAATCTGTTAAAAAATAAATTCAGTTTGTTCACCCAGTTCACACCACCTGCAGCTCCACTGCTGCTGGTTGGCCTGAAACCAGCAAGCACATTGAAACTCTGATGAAAAAAAGATTTAAATAAAAGAATAAAAGATTTTTTTGTAATTTCATTTTGTCCTTTTCTGTGTTTGAAGCTTTGTTGGTTCTTAGAAACACACATAGCTGAACTCTGTTATTACACATTGTATTGCTGAGATAGTATAAGCATTGATATTGTTTGTACTGTATATGCATCACTGCAGTTGTTGTTTGCTGTTATCTTTTTCTCTCTATCCACTCTCTTTCTCTGTCCCCATCTCTTCTGTCCCCCACCCCTTAAGTGTCTCATAGCTGGCATCATTAAAATAAACAAGATCTATTCAACAAGAGGAGTTGGTTCAACATCTCTGTGGTGCAGTAGTTGCTTCATCGAAATCATCAACGTGTCTCTTGGACCCCATCCCGACTAGACTGCTTAAAGGCACCCTGCCATTAATGAACTCATCTTTATTGGACTTGGTAAATTTATCTCTAGTATCAGGCTACGTACCACAGGCCTTTAAGACTGCAGTAATCAAACCTTTATTCAAAAAGCCTAGTCTTGATCCAGGAGTCTTGGCTAATTATAGACCAATATCCAACCTGCCATTTATTTCTAAAATCCTAGAAAAAGCTGTTGCTAAGCAGCTATCAGACCACTTACACAGGAATGAACTATTTGAAGATTTCCAATCAGGATTTAGAGCACATCATAGTACAGAAACAGCACTGTTGAAAGTTACCAACGATCTTCTCTTAGCCTCAGATAATGGACTTGTTTCGATACTTGTCCTCCTAGACCTTAGTGCAGCATTCGACACCATTGACCACAACATCTTATTACAGAGACTGGAGCATGTGATTGGTATCAGAGGAACAGCGTTAAAGTGGTTCCAATCCTATTTATCGGACAGATTCCAGTTTGTTCATGTCCATGATGAACCTTCCACACGAACAAAAGTTAGTTATGGAGTTCCACAAGGTTCTGTGCTAGGACCGATTCTGTTCACCCTGTATATGCTTCCTTTAGGATATATCATTAGGAAGCACTCTATTAATTACCACTGCTATGCGGATGACACTCAGTTATATCTATCTATTAAACCTGTTAACACAAACCAGTTAACCAGACTTCAAGCCTGTCTAACTGACATAAAGGCTTGGATGACCAGTAACTTTTTACTTTTAAACTTGGAGAAAACAGAAGTCATTATATTTGGGCCTAAAAATCTCAGAAATAACTTTTCTAAAATTATAGCTACTCTAGATGGCATAGCCCTGGCCTCCAGCACTACTGTAAAAAACCTTGGAGTTATTTTTGACCAGGACATGTCCTTTAACTCACACATAAAACAAATTTCTAGAACTGCATTCTTTCACCTGCGCAACATTTCCAAAATTAGGAACATCCTGTCTCAAAATGATGCAGAAAAACTAGTCCATGCATTTGTTTCCTCAAGGCTAGATTACTGTAACTCATTACTATCTGGATGTCCTAATATCTTAATAAAAAGCCTCCAATTAATCCAGAATGCCGCAGCCAGAGTCCTGACAGGAACTAGCAAGAGAGATCATATTTCTCCTATATTGGCTTCTCTTCATTGGCTCCCTGTAAAATATAGAATAGAATTTAAAATCCTTCTTCTCACATACAAATCCCTTCATAATCAAGCTCCTTCATACCTTAAAGACCTCATAGTACCATATTATCCCAATAGACCACTTCGCTCTCAGAGTGCAGGCCTACTTGTGGTTCCCAGAGTTCTCAAAAGCAGAATGGGAGGCAGAGCCTTTAGCTATCAAGCTCCTCTCCTGTGGAACCAGCTCTCAGCCTGGGTTCAGGAGGCAGACACTCTCTGTACTTTTAAGGCTAGACTTAAAACCTTCCTCTTTGACAAAGCATATAGTTAGGGCTGGCTTCAGGCAACCCTGAACCATCCCTTAGTTAGTTATGCTGCTATAGGCCTAGACTGCCCGAGGACCATCGGTGCACTGAGCTCCCCTACCCTAACCCCCCCTCTTCTCTCCCACCTCATGTATATTCCACCATTGAATGTTACTAACCTTGTGCTCTCTCTCTCCCCTAGTTTGTGCTCTCTCCCTCCCTCCCTCCCTCCCTCCCTCCCTCTCTCTCTCTCTCTCTCTCTCTCTGTACCTTCTGCAGGTGTCCCTGGTCCTGGAGCTGTTTATCGCTGATGTGCAGTTACTGGCCCCACCAACTTGCAGTGTCTATTTGTTGTTTATTGTTGCTGTTCTTTTCTCTCTGCTCTATCCACTCACCCCAACCGGTCGAGGCAGATGGCCGCCCAAACTGAGCCCGGTTCTGCTGGAGGTTTTTTTCTTCCGTTAAAGGGAGTTTTTTCCTCTCCACTGTCGCCAAGTGCTTGCTCATAAGGGAATTGTTGGGTTTTTAGTTTTAGTTTTTGTAAAGTGCCTTGAGATGATTTGTATTGTGATTTGGCGCTATACAAATAAAATTGAATTGAATTGAATTAAAGCACCTCTGTTCGTCCAAAAAGGCATCTGGATCCTCAATACGGTATGCCAAGCAGCTGGACGGGATAGATTCTTACTACATGTTCTGTTTTTACAAAAGAACATAATCATCTCTGTTCTTACTGTCTGGAAACATGTAAAGTTTGTCCTGCAGAAAGATCACAGATCATTAAAACCACGAGTTATTATGCTTTAGTGTGCAACTCCTCGTAAAAAGGCAAATGAACATAAACCCAAATAGAGCCTTTAGTCAACATTTTTAGGCTTATCTTTCCTGAATTTGTATTATATAAGCATTTTAAGGCGTGCCAGCCAACCTGCTGACTAAGATCCACTGCTACAGTTAATTATACTCAGTGACAACAGGAGAGGAGTGTGAGCAAAAAGGCCTGCTACTGAGTGGGGTCCTATACAAATCATAAACTGAATCTGTGATAACTCTAGTGGAGTCCACCAGGTCTGCTTGCACAGGACCAGAAAGATTCTGTCCCTGGTACTCCCACAGTAGTCACCACAAGATACTCTGTCTGTACCTGTGGATCAGGAACTGACCCTGACTTCTACAGGACACTGAGTCAGTCTGACATGGTACTGTGCTGAAGAGGTGGTTTTGGATAACCTAACCCAGAAATCTTGGGCAATATTTTCAACACCAACTAAAACCAGCCCTACCTCTTCCTCCTGAGTCATGTGACAGTTTGACATAATTTCCTTAAGGTTTCTTGCACCATCAAAGCCTGAAAGGCCCCCTACTGCATGGCCTCTGTCAAATCAGGTTGTTGCCAAGACAACTGTCTGATCAGTTATCTATATTGGAGGATTTAATTAAGACCATAATCACAATCACTCTTCATGTCCCAGCCTCCCCAGGGAGCAGGGTTGGGAGCTGAAACCATCTTGGATAGTGGTCTCACCCAGAAGTTCCCTGTTCTCCATAACTATAGAGTATGTTTGGGTTTACCAGGTCTGTCCTACAGTCCACCATCTGATCCTGATCAGCACCAGGCCCAGATCAGCTGACAGCTGTCTTCCACAGATCTGGTGATTATTATTGATCTAAGGGTCAGGTGGTCTTATACTTCTATAGCACTTTTCTATACTCAAGTGCACTCAAAGCATTATTACACTATTTGCCCATTCACCCCTCCACTCACACAATCGCTCACGCATTCATACACCAGTGGAACGGCCACTGGGAGCAACTTGGGTTTCAGCATCTTTCTCAAGGACACTTCGATCTATGGACCAGTGAAGCCAAAGATCAAACCACCAACCCTCTGATTCATGCTCAACCTGCTCCACCTCAACCTGCTCCGATGTGTGAGTGTGCGAGCTCCGTCAGAACGGTCTGATCAGAATCCATGTGGTCGTTTTAACGTCTCCCTCCTCTGCACATGTCGCCTGTTGTCATCATTCAGTGTGGGAAACATCAACATGGAGGGGGGGGGGGGCAGTGGAGAGACAGGACACTTCACATTGGTTGGACATTTATGGAGAAGCTCCTGATGGAGCCAAACTGGAAGGAACATATGGGAACCCAGCAGCTTTGGAGGAAACTGTGCGCAAACGACGTTGTTGTTCTTCACATGTCAGTTCAGTCTGTGCATGGGGGCAGTTTAGGACCTCAGGGTGTCTTGTCTTGTACATTGTCCGAAACCATTTTGTAGAACATTTATTTTGTTGCAGCATTAACTGGCATTTAGGGACAAATGTCCATATTTCATGTATTGCAGGGTAACATGTCCCCATTCGTCTGTGGTGCAGTAGCTGCTAAACTGGAGAAGATCTTTTCTTGACTTTGTGTTTTGCATATTTTAACAGGTTTACTGCCCATGTTGAATTTTCTAGCACATGACCTCTAAGTTCCAGTGAGCTCCTCATATACTGATCCAGAACAAAAAGGACGGCAAATTTCTTAGTGCCGATAATGAATCAGAAGTGTCTGCAAAAACACTCGTTGAATACTGTTATTTAACCTCATGTGTCCCTCACAAAGACAAATACTTTAGAGAACACAACATACGGCAGCAGCAGACAGCATTAGTGTGCAGAGAGAAACAGGACAGACAGCAGAGAGGATGAGAGAAACTGAAAGAAAGAAGTCAGACTGACAGCAGGATAATCCTCCTCTGATCAAAGACTTTCTAAACACTAAATAAATGTTTATGGTTGTGAGGGTTTCACAGTCACACTGGATTATTTATCACAGTGAAACACACTGGAAACTCAACAACAGTGTCAACGAGAGGAAACCGTCACTGTAATGCTTCACACTGAAAATACACAACACAACCAGTCTCCTTTCACCATTAAGTGAGACTCGATTCCTCAGTGCTTTGCTGGACAATAAGGCAGCACTGATGTAACGATAAAGAAACAAAGAGCAGGTGTTTGCAGGCAGCTGTTGTTGTGACAGTGTGACTGCAGATCATTGATTTTTAAAGGGCAGTTTGATGACAGGAGTCCATATTAACAGCAAAGCAGGTTTTTCTCGCTGTAATCATTCCTTCTGCTCAATAACACATATCTTCAGAGCATGTGTAACTGAAATAGTCCTCATTCTGTGTAAAAATATATTCAAAATTCATCTGAGGCTTCAATAAAATACTTTACAATGTTTTGATGGACACACAGATACCTGTGCTCCCTTCTTCTTTGGCCTAAAGACGTAGCGTAGACAAGGGTTTTATACTTTTGGCCCAAGATTATGTAAGTGTGAGAAAAGACACAAACTTGTACAAACAAACATGTCTAATTGGACCAGAGGAAATAAAATGGTTTGATTAATACAGGCAGGAAGAACAAAACCTTCAAGAAATCAGAAAAGTGACCTTGAAGCATAAGAAAACACTAGTTTTAGTTAACTTTGTTATTATTCATTTGGTGTGTAACAGGATAATATGTTACAGGAATAAATAAATGCGTCTAATCTGTAACCTACTTTAGCTTTTCTACTGAATATACCATTTTTTCTTTCTGTAATCTGTTGGAAATGTTTCTCACTGATGTCTGAAGCCTGGAGGCAGCTGGAGGCTCAGAGCGTGTCTGACTGAAGCATAACAGTGTTGGTGAACGTGAACTGAATTTATTACAATGTAGAAAACCTGAACTGTGTGTCTCACAGGACCTGAACTCATCATCACTACGTGGTGGTCGAGAGTGTGTGTTTTATAAAGGTCTAATATGTTATCAGAAATGTGTTTATCAGAGACTGAAGCGTCTGCAGCTAATTATCTGTTAAGTCTCCCATCAGGGAGGTTAACGAGATACTGGACTCAGTCTGACACTTCATTGTCACATATGGACACATTTCTGCTTCATATGGTATAATGGACAAAAGGTCGAAGGTCGCTGACCACAATATTCTGCAGATGCACCGATTGACCGGCCAGTGATTGGAATCGGACGATTTTTCACGTGACCAGTCTGGATCGGTGACTGGCCGGTCAGTCTCACGTCTTGCCGATTCCAAGACGATCCTTTTATTGTCAGCGGTGCAGGCAATGACGTCACAGCCACGGACACACTCACAGAAATTTGCATTGAATAAAATATTTCTGTATATGCTTTCATTATATTTCAGGCAGGAATCGGCTAAGAAAATTACAATCGGTGCATCTCTACAACATTCACAACAATTACCAGGGTGCAATGCTGCAGGAAGCATCAGAAACAGACCCATAACCTCTAAGTTTCTTTAAAAGAAAAAGTCTCCTCTAATGATTTATGTCATTTGTCACCAACAGGAAACCAAATGTGTTAGATTTGAACTAGCAGCTCATTCAGTGGCAGCAGATCAGCAAAATGTTTCTCACTTTTTTTGTGCACAATAATACAACTGTAGAGATGAAGAAATAGTTTGCAATTTCCTGGTTTTCTGTATAAATTGGTCATGAAATGGGATTTGATCTTCACCAAAGTCACAAATATCAATAAACACAATATTTCCAAACATAACAGTCATGATGTCTCATGTCTCTATTCAACACACTAATTAAACACACACAGTGATGGTGGGAAAAATGATGACAACACAAGGCTTCTGATGTCAATAAAGGTCACTTGGAGTCAGGCGTCAGAGTCCGAACAATGAAACCAGAATGGAGATGTGGTGTACAATGACCTCGACTTATAAAACACTCAAGAGTGTGATATTCACAAGCAGCATCAGCTGATGTGAGTGATGCCTCACAAAGAGCTGAGATCAAGAGCTGCTGATTTGTGTGTAGCTGGAAAGGCTCACAGAGTAATCTCTCAGCCCACGGGCAGACATGTTGTTTGTAAATAGAGAAAGTTTGGTTCTGTGGCTTCTCTCCATAGAAGGGGGTGCAGCCAAAGCCACAATGCAAAATGCTCAGTGAGGTGGAAAACAGCCCCAGGATAACAGCTCAAAATCTGAAGGATTCACTGGAGCTGGTGAATATCGATGGTGAACAGGCGTCCATGGCAAGACACCATGCACAGCAAATGGCACAAAGAGAGAACCAGGGAAGTATGGTGGATCATGACTTTGTTTTGCTGCCTCTGGACCTCGACCTTTGCCATTGCGGAGTTTCTCAAGGTATCGTTTAGACGGCTGTCCACTCGCTGAAGCCTGCAGGTCATGTAATGATGCAGCAGGTCAATGACCCTAAACATCGAAGTCAATCTACTTACAGAACAACTTCAGAAACAGAAAATCCACCTTGTGGAGTTCACTCAGAGATGCTGTGGAATGAGCTCAGAGAGCCGTTTACCACGGACACCATAAAAAATGGCTCAGCTGGAGCAGTTCTGTGAGGAAGAAAGGTCCAAAATTCCTTGTGCAGGTCTGAGCCACAGCTACAAGAAGCACCTGCTTGAGGTTATTGCTGCCAAATGTGGTTCAAGCACTTATTAACTCACTGCTGCAATTACTTTGCCGTTTTAATGGCTGTGTAGAATAAAGAAATGAAATATCCTGACTGTGTTTTATCAGCTTAGAAATATTGTTTGTTGATATTTGTGACTTTGGTGAAGATCAGATCATATTTAATGCCCAAATTCATGCAGAAAAACATGAAAACAGTGCAAGTTACTATTTCTTGTAACTGATATTTCAGTTTTTAGTTTCTAAAATTCTGTTTTCACTTAGTCATTAATGAGAAAAAAAAAACACAATTGTAATCAGGCTGCAACATAACAAAACTGAAAAACGTTCAGGGGATCTGTATACTTTCAGAATGCACTGTATATACTGAGATTTAAATGAAGCAGTTTTGTTAAAAAAAAAAAAAAACTAAAAAATTAGAAACAGAAAACTTTATATAAAACTGTCAAGTGTACAAAAAAAAAAAGAGTCCAGGATTGGGTTGAGTCCAGGACTCAAAATTCAGCAGAACCAGCAATGTCCAGACCTTCATAGGTAAAGCTTTTATTACAGTCACTGCTCTTTCAGATGTTACTGCTTTAGTTTTTAATATTTAAAAATTATCCTCATTGTTGGATCATGCACTGTGAGAAAGAGACTGAGGGACGACGCTCAGAAAGTTAAGTATAAGAATAAACAGGTTTAACTCGGTGACACTGTATTTACCATCCCTGGACCACATCACTGCTCATCTATGTCATTTCCCTGTGGCTGCTTCGCGGCTCAGCTCCTGTGCATGTTTAGATTCTTAGATTTAGAGTCAACAGCTGATTAGCTTTAGTTTCACACTCAGCTCAGTTAAAATGTGCCAGGTAAAATGTCTTAGGGGATAAATATTGTCATACAAAATATTTAGCAAAATTTATTTCAGGCTTTTCACTGGCCCCACCTGTAGGCTCATCAGCGGTTGTTCATGGACTCTGAGCTTGAGTATTTTTAGGTTGGATGTCTCAGCCAGGTGTTTGGGCTGAAACCTCAGAGGTCAAATAAAACCAGTCAGACCTGCTGAGGTCAAACAAAAAGAGATGAGTGAGACATGATGGGAAACTAATCTGCTGCTGCTCGTCTTCAGAGGGATTAAAAGATTCTGGTATTTCACTGTCAGGCTGAGTTTAACTCTGAAAACAGCAGCTCAGTGTCTCACTGATTCAAAAACTATAATGAGAAACAAAATTACCACTGTCTGAAACATCACCGGAGACACATTAAACATCAGGGATGTCTGCTGATCTGGGCTTCAATAACTACTATTGATTAGGGTGTCACTGGGATGTCATTACCTGCAAAAGTGGATCAACACACTTACACTAGGATTGAATGTGAAGTTTTTTTTAATCATTGCCCAAAGGTGAGTAAGATTTTCTACCGTCCTTGATTAAAAACATTCAGGCTGTAATTTCCTACACATCATGTACGAATTGATTATGTCTGGAGCATCTTTCAGAGGTCAGACTTCTGAAGCCAACAGCAGAGTCATTTCTGATCAATAAATTTGATCTGTGATTGACGTGTGAATGTAGCATATCATCACAGCGACAGGCAGACGTCAGTCAGGTCTGGACATTTACAGTTTGAATTAGAGCTGCAACAAACTATTTTAATAATTTAACTATTAAACGAGTTTGCTACACATGTACGGTAATAAAACAAACTATTTTTATGTGTGATGAAATCTTAAATTTTATCACATTAAAAAAAGGCACTTGTTTAATAGAACTTCATACTTAAATCAAAAGTGAGTGGCACATTAAGCCTAATGAAGCAACATGATTTCAGACATTTGACGTTGCCAGACAGTTTATATGTGAAAACAAAAACATTTCATCCACACCAACTCTGACCGATTTTTAAAAATCAATTTTTTGCAATAATATTGATTAGTTGTTGCTCTATTTTAAATAAGATTTTGTATTTTGCTGGTTGTCAATCATCAGTCTGATCTTTCTGTGCAGTTGTGGATTAAGGCAGTCAGGAGACAGTAATAACAAACATAAAATACATTTAAGTAATTTAGCCCAAACCACTGAGACAACCTGTCCTACAAGCAGCAATGCTACAGAAAGAGCAGTTCATTCAGCCTGTTTCAGCTTTTACATATTGGTAAAATCCAATTTGCGCCTAATACTAATAATAATATGTGGACCCCAATCTATTTAGTCTTAACAAGCATTGGTTACAGGCCAAGTCAGAAGGATCCAGAGAGCTATATATTAACATTTGGAAACACTGACTGTAGTTTCCTTCCTCGTGTTGCAGCAGAGACGTTTCTGAGGTGTCCTCATTTTCTTTGAGAAATTCTCTAAATTGTCCAATTTTATTCGCAAAATCTGTTTCCTGCGTTTTCGCCGGAGATTAGCTTCTCCAGTTCTTGCAGTGAGATGATGGAATATTGTTCAAAGTCCATGGGTCTGCTGAATGGAGTGATAGCCGGACACTGTTTGCCCAAAGAGGCAGCATGTTATCAGGCTTGTTGTTGAGGAGCAACTGGAAGAAATGTTCCTCAGAGATGTAGGACACCGAGTGTGAGGAAAAACACATGCCAGGACTATCGAATGAGGGTTGAACATAGGGTTTTGGAATAGTCTTACTAGGGAACGCTCTTTGTTGTAGAATATGGAAGGAAAGGGACAATTAATGACTACAATTTACGCAACCTGTCCACCACAGTCAACTGCCCAGCATGAATAAATGTTAGAGTTTGAAACTGCTCCACCTGTAAGCCTCCACCTGCTGCTCTCCGATCAGCGCACAGCTCCACATTAAACCTCCCACTCCCCGGAGTTTAATCTGCAGCAGGCTGAAGCTTCTGCAGCTGAAACTGGGCCACACACTCCCCTCACCCTCCTGCCTGTTTTGTGCTCAGCAGCCGGGGTTGCTGTCGGCAGCAGACGGAGAATCGCCTGCGACTCCGCTGCTTCATCATGTGACGGAGAGATAATCCTCCTCTGATCTCCAACTGCTCATCATGCAACTTTAACCTGAACACAAATTGCACATTTTACAAGCTCTGAGGTCATCGGGCTAAATCCTCACCTTATTCAAATTCCTGTTAAAGTGTCTTAAAAAACACTGACCTGAGAACGGGACCTTCTTCTGAGATCTGCATTTAACAGGTGAACGTGATTCAGACTACACAGATCCCGTCTAACTCATCTCATTCTCATGCTGTTCCTAAAATTATTTGTCTTTAACAATGTTCTGTTGTCAAAATAGTAACCACAGTCTCTAGTGTAAGGCGGCTCAGTAGTGCAGTGGTGTCACGCTGCAGGTTGTGGGTCTGAACCCCGGTGGACCCGATCATGTAGCTCTCTCTCACAATGAGCCTGTTTTTATTGTGGTCCTTGTGTCCCCTTTGATTTTGAGATAATACTATCAAGAGCTGGCCTCATAATCCTTCAGACTTTGATTTTTTACTAGAGTGTATCAGATATTTCTTGATTTCTCATAGTGCACTGAAACCAAACTGACCTAATTTTACCTTGAATCCTTAGATCATGCAAGGTCCAGAACCAAGTCCCACTTCCGGTTTAAATCAACACCTGTCTGAATCTGAGATTAAATGTAAATAAATAATATTCTGGGCTGTTGTTCCATGAAGGACACGATTAAAAAACAAGACAACCCCCCAAATCCTGATGCAGCTTTAAGTGGATTCTTTTCAGCATGAAATGAAAATCCCTGCAGAGATAATCTCATCAATACACAGTCAGGCTTTTACTCTGAAAACCCCTTTTGTGGAATCTAAGTGAAAGAAAATGGGGGTTTTGTTTACTGCATTCACTACAGCAGGAGGAGAGTAGGGGGTGGTGTAGGACTGGGGTATGAGTGGTCCTCTCTCCTCTCCTTTATCTAGATAAATATGTGAAAATCAACTTCTGCATGTTGAATCTGTCACAGACAAAAGGGAAAGGAGCAGTGATTCTTTAAAACAAGACAGTAATAGAGTGCCCTGTTGGCACTGGGCTGGATGATTGTGTCCTCGTGACCACTGAGCAGAAACTAAACTACACACCTGTAACAAGGTGCTAAAAATGATGTGTAACATGAAGCACCAACAGCAACAACAGTCAAACCTGATTCACTTTTCTGATAAATGACACTGAAATCTGAGTTCAGTGCGAGGAAAATCAAACAAGGGATAAGAAAAGCAGCAGCTCAGAGAAATTGGTTTCTCACCGTGAAAGTGAAACACACAATGTTGATCAAAAGAATCCAGACAACAGGCTACAAAACAAGGATGGTTTCTGTGACAATATTTACACTGCTGTTATGTCTGTAGAGACACAACATGGAACAGGAACCAAACGTTTGGATGGACACACCACAGCCCACAGCTTCAATTCAAAACTCCAACCAAAAAACACAGATTTTTCCAGAGCCTTTCTCTCAGTGACTAAACTCATTGGATTTTCAGACTGACCTGATTCAACAGGAACTCTGTCACAAAGAAGAAATAAAAGCACCTGATCGTTAAGTGCCGCTCAACCATGAACCACCAACCACCTGAAAAATACACATATCACATGTGCTACTGTTGTCAGCACAAAAACCTGCATCACCACAACATTTGAGCTCAGCTGGTGATCGAGTGCTCAACATTTAACAATTTGATGTTTCTGTCGTTATGAAACAACCTCAGCTCAACAAGGTGCCGGAAAACACCAGAACAGGAGATACAAGATTTTCCTCTCACAGTGACCTGATTGTTGAGTTGAAAATCTGACGGTACCTCCTCCGCCTCCCTGTTGGTTTGCAGAGAAGCCTTTGGACTGAAGCTCAAAGAGCAGAGTCAGAGTGAAGCCTCTCAGGAGACAGAACCTGGGGAGACTGAAGCAGCTTCAAACTTTACAGACTTCAAGCCTAAAAACAAACGCACACAGCACTGGGCCTGCACTGCATCTGTTTGAACCAGGTTCGGGTGTTACACGTGCTCAGCTGCCATTTTAGACAAACGGGTCAAGGTCAAACCGGATCGAACTCCACAGATCGCAGACCAAGAACGGGACAGATCTGGCTGGACTGGAGCCATATGTCTGTGCCAGGTCATGTGGCGCCCCGGGTCCAGGTGTAATTTCAGAGGTAAACTGACACTCATACCTGTGTGCGGAGTGGCTCTCCATGCTCAACGACGCTGAGGAACGGGATCTCCAGGAACGAGGCCATGAAGTCCACCTGTAGCAGCTCGTCGCGACTCTGCGGGAAGGCGAGAACGGCGGACACTCCCTGCACTACCACACCCTGACACACGGACCGGAACAGTGACTCCGGGTCCGCGGCGGACGGCTGCCGGGACACCAGCTCCAGGCTTAGGTTGTAAGGCAGGAAGTTTTCGCGCTCCCGGTCCGGGTCCTGATCCGGGTCCTCGTCCCGGTTCATCGCGGTAGCCGCGCGGTTCAGCGCCGCCTGGACTTGAACGCGAACTGCCCGCTGTGCCGGCAGGAGCGCACCGACGCGCACCTTGTGCCCAATCTGCGCCAGGAGGTGGCACGGCTGAGGGTGAAGGAGGCACGGCGGTATGAGGAGGAGCTGCAGGACGAGCAGGGCTCCGATACTCCAGGACCAAGAGGAGGAGGTGAAAGACATCCTGCCGCGCTCTCAGCATCGCTCTGCGCTCCTCTGGTTACTCCTGCTGTTCCGCCGAAACACTGAAATACTGCTGCTGCTGCTGCTGCTGTTGCTGAGAGGAGACGCTGCTGCGGCTCCTCCTGCTGCTGCTGAGGACAGACTGAGGGGGGAGGAGGACACAGGAGACAGGATGGTAGGTGGCGACAAGAAAAGAGGAGGTGCTGAGGAGATCCTAACAGAAGAGGAGGTGAAAGAGGAAAAAACATTTTAAAGAGGAAAACAGTCAAAATCAAATCATGGCACTATGTGGAGGAGAGGAGGAGGTAGAAGAAGTTAAAGGAGGTGGAGGAGAAGAATAAAAGAAAGTGTCAGGACAAAAATTAGGAGGAGAAGGTTGTTTTAATGAAGGGGAGAAGGAGAAAAAGTGAAAGACGTGATATTAAAAGCAGTGTGGGAGGTGTAAGGACGTGCAGGCTAACGGTAGAGAACAGGAGGTGCCAGAAAGTAGAAAAGGTGAAGGTAGATGACAGTGAGGGAAATGTTAAAGTCAGGAGGAGGTGGAAAGGAGAAAGACGATGAAGGTCAATCTGGAGAGGAGGTCCACAGGAGGCGAGGGGGTGTCATCCGAAAAGGAAGAGGTAGAAGGGAGGAGGAGGATTATAGTGCAAAGGAGGAAGGGGGCATTGGAGAGGAGGAAACAAGGAGGAGGAGGTGGAGGACATAAGGCTGATTCATTTTCAGTAGTTTTGAATAGTTATTGAATGTGTGTATTTATTTTATGGCTTATTTGTTTATTTGTTTTTTTGCCCTCTTGAGGTAGAAAAACATTTTCAGTGAATCAACGTTTTATTTTGTAATACATTCTGGAATATTCCTCTGGCCTTCAGAATAAAAGCAGGGCATTTTCATTATTGTGTTAATTAGTGTCAATGATGTAATGAAGGCTTTAATTAACACCAGAACATAACAATCTGTGCTGTCAGAGCAACAATAAACTTACTTTGGATTTGACTGTTAAAGAACTTGAACTATACTACAATGCTGAACATAAAGGTTTATAGATAAATTCATAATTAGATCATGAAAATATTAGTTTTATGTGTCATTTATGAAGGACACCAAGCACCAAGAGTACACGTTAACTCAGAGGAATAGGGCTAAAAGACTATCCCAGGAATGCAGCAGCAGTACAATTATGATTCATCCCACAGAAATACTACAGGTATAGTAATACTGGGGCTTACAAGGGAGTAATATGAGAACACTGTAGGAATATGATGTTGGTGTTGCAGAGGGTTTCTGGGGAAAATCCAGCACAATTTCACTCCATAAGGTTTTGATTCGTCATCGTGAGAACGTCACAGCTGAGAGCTGCACCACTGTTATGTAACACACACATTCAGTGAATTTTCACATGTAAAACAAACCTCTGACAAAAAGTGGAACAAGAGAGAACATCAGTATTAATCATAAAAATAAAATGATGATTGACACGCCTGTGCAACATCGCGTGGCGTTCGGGGACAGTACCCCTGGACTGGCAGACCGGGGTGGTGGTTCCTCTTTTTAAGAAGGGGGACCGGAGGGTGTGTTCCAACTACAGAGGGATCACACTCCTCAGCCTCCCGGGGAAGGTCTATGCCAGGGTGCTGGAGAGGAGGATCCGGCCGGTGGTCGAACCTCGGATTCAGGAGGAACAATGCGGTTTCCGTCCTGGGCGTGGAACACTGGACCAGCTCTACACACTCTCGAGGGTGCTCGAGGGTTCATGGGAGGTTGCCCAACCAGTCCACATGTGTTTTGTGGACTTGGAGAAGGCATTCGACCGGGTCCCTCGTGACATCCTGTGGGAGGTGCTCCAGGAGTATGGGGTCCGGGGCTCTTTGCTGGGGGCTATCCGGTCTCTGTACAAACGGAGCAGGAGCTTGGTTCGCATTGCCGGCAGTAAGTCAGACCTGTTCCCAGTGCACGTTGGACTCCGGCAGGGCTGCCCTTTGTCACCGGTTCTGTTCATTACTTTTATGGACAGAATTTCTAGGCGCAGCCAGGGGCCGGAGGGAGTCCAGTTCGGGGACCACAGGATTTCATCTCTGCTTTTTGCAGATGATGTTGTCCTGTTGGCTCCATCGAGCCAGGATCTCCAGGGTTCACTGGGGCGGTTTGCAACCGAGTGTGAAGCGGCTGGGATGAGAATCAGCACCTCCAAGTCCGAGGCCATGGTACTCAACCGGAAAAAGGTGGTTTGCCATCTCCAGGCCAGGGGAGAGATCCTGCCTCAAGTGGAGGAGTTTAAGTATCTCGGGGTCTTGTTCACGAGTGAGGGAAGGACGGAACGTGAGATTGACAGACGGATCGGGGCATCGGCAGCAGTAATGCGGTCGGTGTACCGGTCCGTTGTGGTGAAGAAGGAGCTGAGCCAGAAGGCGAAGCTCTCGATTTACCGGTCAATCTACGTTCCCACTCTCACCTATGGTCATGAGCTCTGGGTCATGACCGAAAGAACGAGATCGCGGATACAAGCGGCTGAAATGAGCTTCCTCCGCAGGGTGGCCGGGCGCTCCCTTAGAGATAGGGTGAGGAGCTCGGTCACCCGGGAGGAGCTCGGAGTAGAGCCGCTGCTCCTCCACATCGAGAGGAGTCAGTTGAGGTGGCTCGGGCATCTGTTTCGGATGCCTCCTGGGCGCCTTCCTGGGGAGGTGTTCCGGGCATGTCCCACCGGGAGGAGGCCCCGGGGAAGACCCAGGACACGCTGGAGGGACTATGTCTCCCGGCTGGCCTGGGAACGCCTCGGTGTCCCCCCGGAAGAGCTGGAGGAAGTGTCCAGGGAGAAGGAAGTCTGGGTATCCCTGATTCGGCTACTGCCCCCGCGACCCGGCCCCGGATAAGCGGTAGAAAATGGATGGATGGATGGATGGATAAAATGATGTCTGGAAGGTTCCTGGTTTGAAACCCATCAGGGGCCTTTCTGTGTGGAGTCTGCATGTTCTCCCTGTGCTTGTGTGGGTTTTCTCCAGGTACTCTGGTTTCCTCCCACAGTCCAAAAACATGTATGTCAGGTTGATTGGTGACTCTAAATTGCCCATAGGAGTGAGTGTGAGTGTGTGAGGTTGTTTGTCTCTATGTGGCCCTGTGATGGACTGGGGACCTGTCCAGGGTGGACCCCTGCCTTTCACCCAAAGAGTGCTGGGATATTATTTTTCCTATTTAGGGTCACAGGCATCTGCTGGAGCCAACCCCATCTCTCTGCTGGGTTTAACACGACTGGACAGAGGAAGATAATTTTGCCCTTCATACTGGCACCAGAGCCTTCCTCAGTCTGAATCAATTGAGGACGCTTCTATTTGAACTCAATATAACTCAAAGCTTATGTTTTAACAAAATACTGAAATGATAAATGATCTGATTTCAGGACTAACCGTGCACATGAGACCTATATCTCCCATCTGCAGGTCATGTGACAGCAGCTTTCAGTCAGTGTCTGTGGTCTTCCTCCTGTGGAGCACAGTCTCTGATCCATCTGTAGAGTTTGAAAACACAAACCACCAGCAGTTTACTAAGTGAACGCATCAAAAATTGATATTATTTTGCCTCAGTTCTTCTTTAGCATTCAATGTCCTCTCAAAGATACAAATACCAAAACACAATCTCAGGTGTGAGTGGTGACCTGATGCCTTTTGATTGGTCATTCATTCAGAGAAGGAGACTGGTCCAGGTACAAACACCTGCACACACCTGGGATGTTCCTGTCTGTCTGCTGGAGCCAATCCCAGCATGGAGTGGAAGAGAGGCAGGTCCCCCCTGGACAGACCAGCAGCCAAGCACAGGGCTGACACACAGAGACAGACACACACTCACAATTTAGAGTCATCAACTAATCAAACCTGCATGAGTTTGGACTGTGGGAGGAGAAAACCCACACAGACACAGGGACAACATGCAGACTCCACACAGAAAGGCCCCGGGTCCACCTGGGTTCAGACCCTAATCCTGACCTGCATGAGTTTGGACTGTGGGAGGAGAAAACCCACACAGACACAGGGACAACATGCAGACTCCACACAGAAAGGCCCCGGGTCCACCTGGGTTCAGACCCACAACCTGATTCTGGGAGGAAACGGCGCTAGCCACTTCTTCACCATGCCACAGCCTGACGTCTGTTATGGACCCACACCTCTTTATCAGAAATCAGCCGGTGATTGAACGGTTCAGATGATGGATCACGGGAAGGGATGTCTTGTCTCTTTAAACACGCTACCTTGATTCCTCTCTACATTTTGTGATGTGATGAGATGAAAGGAAAAGGGAGGAATTACCCAAATTTATTCTAACCTGAACCCTGAAACCACGTCTGAACACTCAAACACTGAAGGCATTTACAGTGGGTACGGAAAGTATTCAGACCCCTTTATATTTTTCACTCTTTGTGTCATTGCAGCCATTTGCCAAAATCAAAAAAGTTCATTTTATTCTCATTAATGTACACTCAGCACCCCATCTTGACAGAAAAAAACAGAAATGTAGAAATTTTTGCAAATTTATTAAAAAAGAAAAACTGAAATATCACATGGTCATAAGTATTCAGACCCTTTGCAGTGACACTCATATTTAACTCACATGCTGTCCATTTCTTCTGATCCTCCTTGAGATGGTTCTGCTCCTTCATTGGAGTCCAGCTGTGTTTAATTAAACTGATTGGACTTGATTAGGAAAGGCACACACCTGTCTATATAAGACCTTACAGCTCACAGTGCATGTCAGAGCAAATGAGAGTCATGAGGTCAAAAGAACTGCCCAAGGAGCTCAGAGACAGAATTGTGGCAAGGCACAGATCTGGCCAAGGTTACAAAAGAATTTCTGCAGCACTCAAGGTTCCTAAGAGCACAGTGGCCTCCATAGTCCTCAAATGGAAAAAGTTTGGGACGACCAGAACTCTTCCTAGACCTGGCCGTCCAGCTAAACTGAGCAATCGTGGGAGAAGAGCCTTGGTGAGAGAGGTAAAGAAGAACCCAAAGATCACTGTGGCTTAGCTCCAGAGATGCTGTAGGGAGATGGAAGAAAGTTCCACAAAGTCAACTATCACTGCAGCCTTCCACCAGTCGGGGCTTTATGGCAGAGTGGCCCGACGGAAGCCTCTCCTCAGTACAAGACACGTGAAAGCCCTCATAGAATTTGCCAAAAAACACATGAAGGACTCCCAGACTATGAGAAATAAGATTCTCTGGTCTGATGAGACCAAGATTGAACTTTTTGGCGTTAATTCTAAGCAGTATGTGTGGAGAAAACCAGCCACTGCTCATGACCTGCCCAATACAATCCCTACAGTGAAACATGGTGGTGGGAGCATCATGTTGTGGGGGTGTTTTTCAGCTGCAGGGACGGGCCGACTGGTTGCAATTGAAGGAAAGATGAATGCGGCCAAGTACAGAGATATCCTGGTAGAAAACCTCTTCCAGAGTGCTCAGGACCTCAGACTGGGCCGAAGGTTCACCTTTCAACAGGACAATGACCCTAAGCACACAGCTAAAATAACAAAGGAGTGGCTTCAGAGCAACTCTGTGACCGTTCTTGACTGGTCCAGCCAGAGCCCTGACCTAAACCCAATTGAGCATCTCTGGAGAGACCTGAAAATGGCTGTCCACCAACGTTCACCATCCAACCTGACAGAACTGGAGAGGATCTGCAAGGAAGAATGGCAGAGGATCCCCAAATCCAGGTGTGAAAAACTTGTTGCATCATTCCCAAGAAGACTCATGGCTGTACTAGCTCAACAGGGTGCTTCTACTCAATACTGAGCACAGGGTCTGAATACTTATGACCATGTGATATTTCAGTTTTTCTTTTTTAATAAATTTGCAAAAATTTCTACATTTCTGTTTTTTTCTGTCAAGATGGGGTGCTGAGTGTACATTAATGAGAAATAAAATGAACTTTTTTGATTTTGGCAAATGGCTGCAATGACACAAAGAGTGAAAAATATAAAGGGGTCTGAATACTTTCCGTACCCACTGTATATAGAACATGTTGCCCATTCCTCAAAGGTGCAGGGACGTCCAGAATCAAACAGAAGCTTTCCAACACAGCATCATAAAGACGAGCATAGAAACACAGCAGCAGGTTTGTCATGTGGCAAAGAGTAAATCCCTGAAAAACTGCAAAAATTAAAAAGATAATTTACTTACAACACAGAGCCACAGTGAGGGCTCCTCCACTCTTTCACCTCCTTTTCTTTCTATTCAACATCCACCTGGTCTTTTTGGCTGTGTCTTATTGTAAGGTTAAATAAATTATCTTAGTTTAGTATTGACCTTTGCATGAAGTTGACTTGTAACAAAGATAAAAAATAACATTCAAACCTTAACACATGATAAAAAAGAATAAAAAAACCTTCTACACCATGTCTACATCAACCACGCCTGTTCTGCTTGTCAGCACCGCAGCTGGAGGGAAGGTCAAGGTCAGGGAACTAATCCACGACCAGGTCTCTGTTCTTCCTCACTGTTAAATCTGCCCAGGCAATAATCAACTGATAACTGATCAATCATTGCATCCATGTCGCTGTGCCCTTTCCAGACCTTTCTGTCACTGAGCATCAGCTTCATCATCACCTGACTACAGGCAGCACTGCACTGAGTCAGCCCCCGCCCCAGCGGTCGAGGCTGTGGGCAGAATTTTGAAGAGTTCAGTGACATTTAAAGAACTCAAGTTGTTTGGTGACTTTCAGCCTCAGAGTCAAACACAGATCACACAGAGCTCCTCCTGACAGGTGGAAATGTGAAGCATGAAAAAATAAAATATATATTTAAATGGGGAGAAATTCTGTAAAAATGAGGATGTTAAACAGTGTAGACAACATTTTTACGGATGGTGGTGCAACATGCACAAGGCTGCAGGGTGATGGGTTTCCTGTAAAAACTGATTTATTACGATCTGTCACATCAGACCGAGGCTCAACCGCTGCTCGTATTTATCATCCCACGGTTAAATGAGTGAAGGTGAAGGTGACCCCCCCTCACTGACAGACACAGATCAGGTCACTATCTCACACAGACGCCACAGTCTGTGGCCTAATGTATAGGGAGTTGGACTTGAAACCTAAAAATTGCAGGTTTGAGTCTCAGGTCCGGCAGGAATTGTCGGTGGCACAGAGTGAATATCCAGTGCCCTGTCCACCCTCAATGCCCTGACTGAGGTGAGACCCTTGAGCAAAGCACCGGACCCCCAACTGCTCCCCGGGTGCCGCAGCATTTGCTGCCCACTGCTCCGGGTGTGTTTGCATGGTGTGTGTGTGTGCACTTTGGAATGGGTTAAATGCAGAGCACAAATTCCAAATATGGGTCACCATATTTGGCTATATAAGTCACTTCACTTTCACTTTAAAGACTCAATTATCAGCCAATTCATTCATTGGTGACATGTTCGGGTCTTTTCCACGTTTGTTCTTACAGGAAACTTCAGTGTCAAGTTTAAAAGGTCAGAAGTACACGCACATAGGCCAGTTCCCAGAGGCCAGGGATCACGCCACAATGTGCTTTTCCACCTGTTTGGGTTAATTAGGCCTCTGGTTTGTTTGCATTCAGGTTAGGCCTGAAATTCAGCATATTGATGCTCAGGCTGCATGTTTCTTTGTGAAGTCAATTTATTGTATTTTCATGAGGTTACTCCACATCTGTTCAGTATTCTGATGGAGTTTAGTTTGATTATTCCCCAGGTAATTTTTATAGTCATGAACATCGCAGAGGAGATTTCTAGAAACATTCACGACAGAACATGGTCATCCCTCATGAGTTTACACTTTTGTTCCTGCCTCAGACTCATTTAACCAACAAACAAAGAGAATGTTGTCATGTGACTTGTAGTGATGCTTCATTTGTATTTTTCTCCATACAAAAACACACTCAACCAAACTAACCAACTGGTCCAAGACTATGCAGGTTTGAAAACACTTTCGCTGCAAGTGCAGAAAGTTCAGCTGAGCCTGAGATGTCAGAGACAGGTAGGACTTGACACTGTACGGTGTCTGAGCCGCTCAGCTTCTCTGCTTGGTTTGGATGATTTATTCATACCTGATATTATTTCCAGTCTTTATGACAGCAGCTGCCAGCTGAACCTTCCTCCTTCTCATTACCCAGCAGCCCTCAGACTGAAGATGGCCTGATTTCTGACATTTATGCCAACAGCTGCAGGTGGAGAGAGGAGTCATGATAAATAATCAGCGATTTGTGTGTTGAGGCTGATAATTTTATCAGTTCAATCGTTAATCAAACCATTGTGTACTTACTGTGTTCACACGAGTGGGATGGATGAACCTGTGGACCCACAACATCCAGTCTGACCCTGGGAAGGACAAAGATGTGAATGTTTCAATGTCGAACTCTGGGTGCTGCACCTGAAACCCTGCAAACGTCCAGAAGCCAAAACACTCATACACAAAACAAAAAACATGCTGACACACAACAAAACCTGGTTCTATCCTTGAAATCATTATTGTTGTACAATATTATTATTATTGTTGTTGTTGTACATGACAGTTTTTCTGCCATACTTGTTCTGCATGATTAAGGGCTAGTCTGTCTTTGTAATATGCTGAAGGTCAAACTGAACTCATAAAAACTGTAACCTAAAGACTAACTGATAAATATTCATACATGACATTTATCATTTTTACATTTTCACATTTTGAAATGTCACGTTTACATGGTTTTATAGCAGAAAAAATATTAATTTCATTAATGTATATTTTTAGATATTTACACAGAAATGTGCAGGTAAAATGAACATGATTATTATGTTTTATTATTACAAAACCACCTGTAGATATGAAGGGTGAAAGACACAGGAGTGGTCTGACACCACATGATGTTTGACGGATTTTACAGCGGTGTGTGTATGAGCTGTAGGTCCCGTGTAGTGAGGACTAGTCCAAGATTAAACCATCATAGTGGGGACATTTCTGCAGTGTGGGCACATGTTGGTG